>NW_009226579.1:3434-4113 GCF_000690835.1 Fulmarus glacialis | reverse complement strand
CTGCCCATCTGCAAGCGAGTTCCTCAGCCGGGGCACTGGGAGCTTTCCCTGCTGCGCCACGCTCCCCCGCATCCAGCGCTGACACGCATGGGAAGAACGTGCCAGGGGAGCAGGCATGGGGCCGGACAGAGGGCAGATCTCCTTCCTCTGCTCTCCTGCCCCCGGACCCTCCCTACAGCCCTCCCTGCCCTCCGCCTTTATTAGATCCCAGCTGGTTACCTGTGTACGAGCTGGCTAAGGACAGTGTGGACTTCATCCGGGCCTTTGTCAGCAGCCCAGCAAAGGTAACCACGGCCATTGCAAATGCGGCTGTGCCGGCGTCTGCTGAGAGGGGCTCTGCTGCCTGCTGCCGGGCTGCTGGAGGTGTGCTGGCTGGGCAGAGCTGCTGGGCTCCCACACGGCACTGCACCCCCAGTGCTCCGGTCCCGCTGGCCGTGCGTCCCCCTCTCACGCTCCCTGCTTGTCTCTCTGTTCCCCCGGCTGCCAGGAGGAGCGCCAGAAGGTGAAGTTTCTTGTAGGAATCTACATACTGTGCACAACTGCCAGGTCCCATGGCTTGTCACAGGGCCTGGATGTCTTCTGCCACAGCTACAAGCTGGGGGAGAATATCAAGGTGAGGGGACACCCGGTGGCTCTGGGGAAGGGGGCAAGGCCTCCCGGCACCGGCACCCTGTGAGGA
>NW_009226579.1:2558-2859 GCF_000690835.1 Fulmarus glacialis | reverse complement strand
GGGGCTGGTGGCACTGGGTTCTGGCAGCTGCCAGGTCCCATTCCAGCTGTGCTCTGCAGATGCTGCTGGAAGAGGAGCCCAGGGACCAAATGTGCACGGCGGTGCGGCTGGAAGCCATGCTTGCCATCAAGGAAATGAGGTACTGCCCATCTCCCCTGGGGACCCCTGCCTCAGAGGTCCATGTCTACCTGCATGAGGTCTCAAGGCACGGCTCCCAGCGCCAGGGTCCAACTGGCCCCTCTCTCTCTTTGCAGCTCAGTGGAGACAGTGCTGGAGGGCAAAGAGAAAAGCCTCCCAGAAG
>NW_009226579.1:2301-2541 GCF_000690835.1 Fulmarus glacialis | reverse complement strand
CCCTCCAGAAGAGGAACTGTTGATAAAGAACAGTTTCCTCTGCTTACGGGTAAGTGCTGGGTGAGCTACAGGAGCCCCTAGTCCCTCTGGGCTGCTCCCTGGCCACCCCGTGCTGCGATATGACCAGAAATCCAAGGCAGGGCAGGCTCTCGGCTTTGCTTTCCCACTCTCCTCCCTTCGTCCCCTTCCCATGGGCCTGGCCACAGCCAGTGCCGCAGGCTGCCCTGCACCCCGCCGAGG
>NW_009226579.1:0-1906 GCF_000690835.1 Fulmarus glacialis | reverse complement strand
GGTGGCATCCGCCTTCCTGCCTGGCCACGAGGTTGGCCCGCAGGATTTGCCCCAAGGCTGCAAGCCTGCGAGCCCCGCTAGGGCAGGAACCCCACCACAGGCTTTGCTCGAGATCAGAGGAAGCCTTAAGGGACGGTGCGAGTCCAGCCCAGGAGTTCAGCAGTGCTGCTTCTGCTGGAGCAGCTCTCTGCTCCCTGGGCACACCAGCAGCTTCTCTCTTCCCAGCTGCTGCTGAACTTCACCAACTCGGAGAGAGTGTATGTGCGGGAGAGAGCCCTGCGGAGGATTATGGTGCTGAGCCGTCTCCTGGCCAACAAGCCCACACTGGAGGTAAGGAGCCAGGCCCCCTCCAGCCAGGCCATCTCCCCCTCCCTGCACAACAGAGCAGCCTGCAGCTCTCCCCGCGGGGGGCTGCTGCCCAGCTCGCTGCTTTGGGGGGAGCCACGGCCGGCACGGCCCTGCAAAGCCCTGACTCACCACGGATCCAGCCCCTGACACGCTTCGGGGCTTTGGCACCAGCTGCCTGCCCTCAACCCTTCCGCTCTTCTGCCTCCCTCGCCCAGGCCTGGCACCGCTGGGGAAGAGACATTTATGGCCCTGTCTGCTATAGAGACATCCAGATCCCAATCCTGGGAGAGCTGCTGGGACGCCTCCTCCTTTTCCGATTTTCCACGCAAAGTACAAGCGTTCTGGCTTTGGAGGCTCTTCATTACCTCTATCAATTCATCCATAAACAAGAAAGTAAGAGAAGTTGTGGTGGGCTTCATCCCTCCCCACACAGACATCTCCGGAGAGGTCTGCTTCTCTTCCTGACCTCCTTTGCCCCTCACAGCTGCTTGCCGTAGCTTCCCAGCTGTCATTCTGCTGCAGAAGCTGAGTGCTCTCCTGAAGTCCACCATCTCTTCTCTGCTGCTCTCCTTCCTCCCTCCTTCCAGGATCTTGAACCCCGCTGTTTTGTGGACCCCACAGCCAAAGCTACCATTGAGTACCGTGTCCCAAAACCATGTCTTCCCTCTTAGTGATGAGCAGATCCATCTGTGCATCACCCCGGCGGGTCCCTCCACTGCTTGTAGCAAGAAGCTATTCCTGACGCCCTCCCGAAATCTCCTTGGCTGCTGGGGTCCTGCCATCTTGCAAGCAGATCGCAGGGCGGTTTGGTAAGCTTGCTGGCAAAGCTGCTGTGTCTTGCTGACTCTTCTGTGTTTCCCCCGCTCTTTAGGCAGATTGGTGCTAAAGGACAAAGCACAACCTGAGACCAACTCCTTGCTGTGTTTGCCCTACCCCAGAGACGTTACCATGGTAATGAGCTTCCCCCGCCTCCCCCCGCCGCCTTGCTGGGACTCTTGTCCGTGGCTTCAGCAGGGGACTTGTGTGATCAAAGGCAGCCAGAATCGGTGGGGCCTCCCTGTCCCTGGAGAGAGGGTTCCTGCTGTCCCCGAGCAGGGACGATGCAAGGGCTGCACTCCAGTGTCCCAGCAGCAGCTCCAGCCCTCCTGGCCACCAGCAAGCCCTGGTTCACCGTAGGGCCGGCACACTGTGCCCAGGAGCCCTCCCTCACCCTGGGGGCCCTCTCTTCTCATCCTGCCCCGTGCAGTGACTGCAGCCCCTGCTGCCAGCTTTCCTGCGGGTCCTGCCGCCAGCACTGCTGGGCATCTCTTGCCGCAGCTGCAGCGCTGCCCAGCTAAGCAGCACCATCAGGGCACTCGGTGTGACGTGCCTTCGCTCCCTTCCTTCCTCCCATAGACGTATGTCAAATTCTTCAAACCTGCTGAGAGGGCAGGCATCGTCCTTGTGGCCATCAAGGCGATGAGAGACTCCAGCATCTTTGACAAGGAGGTGGCAAGAAACATGCTGGATACAGCCATGAGAGACCCTGCCTTCTGGCTGGCGGATGTAAGTGGCCTGT
>NW_009226578.1:716-986 GCF_000690835.1 Fulmarus glacialis | reverse complement strand
ACGGCGCGGGACAGGGGGAGGAAAGTGTTTGGAAGGGTGTTAGCGTCGTTATGACATCATCAGTGATGGCATGGGGAGGTGGTGATGTCGCTGGGGCGGGGGATGTCACCAGGGAGGCGCTGGAGGGGAGTGACGGCGTGGGGTGACGGTGGGAGGAGGGCGTCTGAAGGGGTGTCAGTACAGTTATTGCATCATCAGGGAGTCGCCCCTGATGTCATCCAGGGGTGCTGATGTCACTGGGGCTGGTGATGTCACCAGGGAGGCGCTGGA
>NW_009226578.1:0-347 GCF_000690835.1 Fulmarus glacialis | reverse complement strand
AGGTGACGTTGCGAGGAAGGCGTTTGGAGGGCTGTCGGCACAGTTATTGCATCATCGGGGAGTTGCCCGTGATGTCATCAAGGGTAGTGATGTCATCAGGGAGGTGCTGGCGGGGAGTGATGCCATCAGGGTGAGATCAGGGGGAGGTGACATTGGTAGGAAGGCGTTTGGAGGGGTGTCGGCAGGGCTATTACATCATCAGGGAGGCCCCTGTGATGTCATCGGGGCGGTGAGGTCATACTGCAAGAAGGGAGAGCAGCAGGAAGGTGTTTGGAGGGGTGTCGGCACCGTTATTACATCATCAGGGAGGCCCGGTGATGTCATCAATCCGGGACAGGGGGGAGGTG
>NW_009226577.1:0-1618 GCF_000690835.1 Fulmarus glacialis | reverse complement strand
TAGGAACCCGCCGCCCGTCTCAAGCGGCTTTTGAAGTTTGTGGGAATCCGCCCGCAATCCTGCAGCATCTGGGAAAGGCTTCGAGGAAAACGGGAAGGATGTTGTGAACAACAGCCCCGGCAGCACGACCCCCACCCCCACCCCTCGTGACATAAAACAGGGGGATACGGGACGGGAAAGGCCCTGCTGTCCCCAAACGCTTTTGCAGACAACCCGTGTCATACACTCCCTTTGTTAACCCAGCCAAGATCCCTCTGAAAACCAGTTTGGTGCCTCATCCCCCTCCCATGCCGAAAGTGGCTCCCCCGCCCCGCTGTGAGGGAGCCCAGGGGCACAGCCCTCGCCTCCCCCAGCTCCGGGCAGCACCTGGAAGAACTGCCCAGTGCACTTTCTGCTTAGCATGAGAGCGGGGAAGAGGCAGAGCTGCCCGGCGGCACAGCAGCATGCCAACGCTTCTGCCTTCGGAGAAAACAGGGTAATGGGAAAGGCAGAAGAGCAAGACAGTAGCACTAGACCAAAGCCTTGGCCCTGGTGGGATTTTTAGCCCAACTCAGACAAAACTTCTGTCGGACCTTGTGAAAAGGCTGTGTGGAACCCCAGAAGGGGCTTCAGGTCTGCTGTCTGCAATAGCTGTGAACCCCTGCAAATGCCTGACCTTGTCAAGGTGCTGTGAGGGCATCTCCGAACCCTACCCTTAACTCCAACACTAACCTTAAATCTAACCCAACCTTAGATCTAACCCTACCCTTAACTCTAACCCTAAGCTTAACTCTAACCCCAACTGAATGAAGAGCACTTGGGTTTCTTGAGGTCTGTGGATGCTGCTAAAGGAGCGATGCTGCAGTGCTGAGCAGGGAAGGAGGTGATGAGAACGAGGGCATCAGAGGTAAATGAGGGTAGCCCACTGCAGGGTGAGTCATGTTTTCTGCTCACGAGGAGTAAAGCACTGCACAAGTGGGATGCTGAGATGGGAAAAGCCGACCAAGGCTGCTCACAGCATCCCTATTTCTGGAGCAGACAGAAGTGCTGGGGAGTCCCCAGACTGGCAGGCTCTCACTGCACTTACTGGTTTCTAATCCTACCACTCTCCAACAAGCACTGGGATATTTGGGGACATGGCCAAGCACTTTCCCAGTGCAGAGCAGGGAAGTCACAAAGGCACAGGGGCACTGCCTGCCAAGAAGCTGGCTGCACCAAGCCGCTGCTTGGGACTGCCGGAGCAGGCTGAGGCAGTGCCAGTCGCAAGAAAAAAATGCAGTTTCCCCAAATCAGCACTGTCTTACTCTCCTTCCTCAGGGGCTCCTGGGCAGCGTGAGCTCAGTGGTGCTGGTCCGGTGGAGACTGTCTGTGCCACTGCCCGTGCCTGTGAGCCCGGGGTCGCTGACCCAGCAGGAGTTACCTGTTGGAACGCCTGGCTGTCCCGAGACCAGCCAGTGTCCCGTGCCCTTGGCGGCGCAGAGTGGGGCTCTGCTGAGAACAGATGCAGGAACAAGACAGACAGGCACGAAGCAGCAGGCCGCCGGGCCCCCAAGCTGGGTGGCTGTGCGTTAGCAAGATCCCTCTGGCCCTGAGCTTTCATCTCCCCAGCCTACACAAAGGGTGCCACCAAAATGTATGT
>NW_009226576.1:809-1028 GCF_000690835.1 Fulmarus glacialis | reverse complement strand
ACGTCCCACCAAGCCACCCCAGAGCACCCATCATCCACCCAAGGGCCCCCCAACCACCCCAAACATCTTCTGTACCCTTTTCCTCCACCCCTACGACCACCCCAGGACCCCCACCTTGGTGTCCCCAGGGGAGATGTGCTTGTAGGGCCCGCTGTCCTCGTCATCGGGGTGGGTGCTGTGGGTGCGGATGCAGTTGATGTGGCCGGGGATGATGAGGGA
>NW_009226576.1:0-527 GCF_000690835.1 Fulmarus glacialis | reverse complement strand
AGGGGACGGGGCTTCAAGATGGCGGGTTGAGGCACCTTCCCGTCCCACGTCGAGAGGAACATCAACAGGTTCATCACCTCCCCCTGCGGGTTGGGGACATCCCATCAGTCCCCCCGAAAATGGCCATGGCACAAAGACGGCCCTGAAAAACCTTCTCCAAGCTCCCACTGCAGGCCAGGGACACCCCAAATCCTCCTTCCACAGCCCAAAGATGCCCCAAAACCTCCCCTAAGCCCACCTGCACCCCAAAAATACCCCAAATTCCATGTCACTACCCGAAGATGCCCTCCCACTCCTCCAAAACCTCTCTGCAGCCCAAAAATACCCCCAAAGCACCCCAAATCCCCTGTCACAGCCTGAGGACACCCTCACACCCCCCCAAAACCCTTCTGCAGCACACGGACACCCCATCAGCACCCCAAAACCCATGTCACATCCTGAGGACGCCCTCCCAGCCCCCCAAAACGCCCCCCACAGCCCATGGACACATGGGGACGCTCCCGTACTCCACGGACACCCCGTAAACC
>NW_009226575.1:27530-37702 GCF_000690835.1 Fulmarus glacialis | reverse complement strand
AAAAAAAAAGATAGTGACTTTCATAGAGTTTAGCTGCCTTTTTCATGAAGGCACTGGAAAGTGAAGAGGTTGTAAGTTCAGGTAAGTTTATTTTAGTAAGGCTTCACTCTTCTCACTCCTTTCGCCCATCATGTGGGCCTGTGAAGGGTAGAACCCCCTTAAAATCCTGCTCTGATCCTCAGATCCTTCCAGTGTCTGCAGTCAGAAGGAGGTTTCAGTCAGTCTTTGACTAGCGTTTCATTCCTCCCCCTCCTCCTCATGAGCAAATACTATCTCCCAGCGCCCTTTAAAGTAGTAAATGGGTAATGGGGGTTAAATTGGTGGGCTGAGAACAGAACTGCATCTTTTATTACCTTTATAGGTCTGTCATCCCATTGATGCTGCCAGAAATGCTTCTTTACATTCGTGTTCACCATGATCAATCACCATGATCAATCTTGGAGGAGATAACCATCACAAGTCAAATCACCAGCAGTTCAGCATAAAAGCAGGGCCAGAGTTTTTGCAGAGCGTGTAATATTTTTGCGTCAAGACCCTGTTCAACACAGACCTGTGCTGGTCAAAAGTGATTTGCGTGACGTTCTGAAAGAAAAGATATTTCTTTGCGGGGGGATGTCTGTGTCAAACCAACCCACACATCTCATCTTAAGATTCCCAAAAGATACAGTCTCCTGTGCCAGAAGAGAGAGAGATTTCTTTATGGAGCTACAGCTCTTTTCTAAGTTTTACCCACAAAAAACCCCAGCCAAATAAAACCAAAACAAAAAACCCTAAACAGACAAAACCCAAAAAAACCCCTGAGCGCAGTGACTCCTCTGTACTTTTCAGTGTATTCATTAACAGAATACCGTTCCTCCTAAATTAAGTGTCTTGAAGCTGTATTTTCATTTCAGATCTTGGAAAAGGAGCAGTTAATAAGATCAAGCTGCACAGGGCCAGGCTGATACCTTGGTGTAATGGACGAGCTGATACGTGATTCAGTGCATCAGGTGCTTGCATCTGAAATAAATGCAAGTGTAAAATGGTAATAATTTGGGCTATTTGTCATACACTTTCTTACAGGGAAAAAGTAACTGCTTTGTGTCTATGATAGCTGGTTTGTTGTGGTGTTTTTTTTTTTTTAAGTTTACTAAATAGTCTTTTTCAGTTGTATGTTTTCTGTATCAGCAAAAAATATGTCTTGAAATAGACACTAGAGACAAAGGAATTTTATATGGTGATATTAAGAATAAATAGAAACATTCTGGATTCATTCTGCTTATCTTCATTTGTCATTGCTTTTATGTCTATTCTGGTCATTATGAGTGAAAGTATTTAATTGCATTTTCGTAAGCTGTATAAAATGTCACCTTTTAGCAATCGTTTAAGTATTGCTTTAGTACTAGAAAAGCAGGAAATGAAGTCGAACACTAATACCTTTTCAAAGCTCTGTCTCTAAACTGTAGTATTTCAGTTGTATGGCAAAGGAGAACAGAACGTGAAATGTAAATATAAACTAGAACAAGAAAAATTGAACTCAACTATTACTGACAAAAAAGGAAGCACAGCCTGATACATACAGAAGAAAACTGGGAATCGGAAAACCTCTTTGCTGCCTCCCCCGAGAAAGCTGTTTTTTTTTTTTACTTCCTGGTAGTTCATCGGTTGAAGAAAAGTATTGGGTGACTCTTCCTGGAACTTTTAAGTATGTGAATCTTGTGCTCGCTCTCGTGCTTCTGGGGCATGTTCCACAGCTATAACAAGATATGAGAAGAATCCTTCTGGGCCTTGGTCTTGTCTCTCATCACAGACTGAGGCCGAGTTGCAGGTTTTTATGGTGCGTATGAGCTGCACAAAGGTGCAGAAACCGGTTTCTGGCTTGCTGTGGTAGACTCAGAGTCTGTCAGTCTCCTGATGAGCATTGAAAGGCCCCAGGTGAATTCTATAGAAATAAATGGGGCTGCCTGCTAATCCTGCCCTTCTCCAGCTGCTGACATTTTGGGGAACCCCAAGCTGCCCTCGGGGCATCCTGCTGGGAGATTTGTTCTGTAGGTGATGAATAGATTTTGAGGTTCGTAGTGCTCAGTACGGCATCACTGATAGCATGTATATTATTCTGCTTGCCTCAGTCTCATTCTTCATGTGTCCATGACTCTGGTGTCACTTGATTTTCAGTGTTTTTTTTTTTTAATTTGAAAATAAGCTGCTGCTTTTGGAAGAAAGTATTACTTCTCATTTAATTCAGTAGTAAGGATGTCTAATGTAAGTTGTTAGTTACTTCAGCCTGAGGTTTTTGGGCTTTGAAAATGGGAGTCTGGGATTTAAGCTGAATTTAATTATTGGTAGTTATGTCTTGCTCTTAGCAATGAATGGGAATGCTAAATATACGAGGAACTTTCTGCAATAGATTTTGCAAGCTGGGGAAAAGAGTTTGGCTTTGGTTCAAGTATTTGCAACCAGCTTTTTCATAATTTGCTCATCACTTCAGTTTTACTGGTGGCACTTGAGAAATGTCCCTTGACTTTCCATGGGCAATTTACTATGTTTTTTTTAAAAAAAAGAAGTCATTGATGGATTGTAAAGTTTGTCCAGCATTTGGGGACTTTTTTCTTTTTCTTGTTTACTGTTTGTTACTTTTTTTTTTTAATGTAACATAGAAATGGCTGTTACTGCCTTGTTATTACTATTGCCTGCACAAGTCATTGGAACTTGAGCTGCTGTTTCTGCAACTCCCCAACATTTGAAGAGGAACACAACTGAGAAGGCAAAGAAATACAGAACTCTGGATATATCTCCTGTAGAGGTGTTTTTATAAAGGCTTTTGGAGTTAACTATTTTATCCTTACATACAGAGATAAAATCAAATGAAACGGTGGACTACATGTGAAGTAGTAGGGAGACATCAAAATAAACAATTGATTCTCTAACCCTCAAATTAAAGCTCCTACATGAAAAAGAGATAGTGGCAAGTAATGCAAGTTGTACAAACAACAAAAGGTGGTGTACCCTATTTGACTGTGTAATGGATAAGTTGGGATTTGTGAAGGCTTGCTCCTTTTTACCTTAATTTCTTTTTTTTTTTTTTTCATGTGCTGGAGCAGCCATGTTTGTGCTAGATTGTTAATGTGAATTATGAAAAAGTAAAACTTGTCTGGTTTGACTATTCAAAGATGTGGGCATGGTGGTGTTGGGTTAATGGTTGGACTTGATGATCTTAGAGGTCTTTTCCAACCTTAATGATTCTATGATTCTATGTTAGAGTATGTTTTCCACTTGTAGAACAAAGGTACTCTGCAAGAATTGAAAACACCTTGAGGTCGTGATGAAAGAGAAAGAAACTGGCCTGAGAATTTAGACTAGAAAAGTTTGTTATAAATATATAAGCTACAGTTCCTTAGACACAAGTATTAAAACTGTTGTAGTTTGTTTTGTCTTCTTGGCTGAAAAGGATAATGTTACAGCGGTGAGTGTTGGGATTTTTTTTCCTGTTCTCTTCTAGTATGTGCTTTCTGTATTGCTGTGCTGTCATCTCAGACAGGAAACGAGAGCAGCGAGCTTCTCTGCTTGTTGTCTAGGATTTCGGGTAAAAACCTGTTTTAAGGTCGTACTTTCTTTTTTTCTTGTAATTTCTCCTACTGGAAGGAAACGATACGGAGTTACACCGAAAGCATTTTACTTGCACTTGAGTTTTTAGCTAATAATGCTAATAGATGCTTCAAATAAGCTACACTGTGAGTTCTTCACCAGCTGGATACATTGGAGTCAGTGCATTCGGAATAGACAACAGACGGTTGGACTGAAAGGACTCTGATGCTGCTTTTCTCTGCCTTCGGTTTCCGAATCTTTCCTTAATCCTAAAACTTTAATGGTCATTGAATCTCTCCCCCCTCCCACCAATGGCACAGGTAAGACCTTCCATGATATTTCTTACCAATTCAGAGGCCTGACTTAGTGCCAAAGAAAGATGATATGCATTTTGGACTATTGACTGCAAAAGGCTCTAAATCAATCCCAAATGTCGGGCTTAAAAAAATGACCCTCCATGTTTAGGGTGCTTAGAGTTTTGATGGGTAATCTTTACTTGATGTCATGGCCACGTTTAAGACAGCGTCAGTCTGCAAGAAGTATAAACTGAAATAATTTGTCTTCATCTGGAGAAGAGAGAAAAGATCTCAGGAAGGCCGTTCGTAGTAGTGGAAGATGAGAACGTGTAGTGTAAACGTTTGTAGCAGAATCCATAAATACTGTTTTTGCAATTAATGAAAGAGATTCCAAGAATTGTTTCGTAAGCCTTATAGCTAATTGTCCCCTTCCAGTGAAATTCTTCTTATTTCTGGGATTATTAAAGCGGGAAGGGAGGGAAATCCTAAAAATATTTCGAGGTTGTGGGGGTTTTTTTCATTGTATGTCTTTCCTTTGATGATAAAATTTGTATATCACTATATTTATATGTTTTGTTATCATGGGCTCTGTCTAACCTATGATGTCTTAGTGGTGTGGGAGTCCCTGGTTGAGGGGTGTTAAACTTTCCTTTTTAGTTTGAATGAGCACAAGAAAGATTTCATCTACGTTCCAAGACTTATTAAAGAGGCAGAGATCCCTGTGTAATTAATGAAGAAAAGGGATTTCCCCCAAACACCTAATCAGTCTGCTTAATAAATTAGTGTCTTTTAAGAGCTGAGATACCAACAAGCAGAATGAAACTACTGAAACTAGGATGAAACTAGAGTAATAAGTGAAAAACGCAAGTGAAACGGAGACATACCTGATTTGTCCCTGACTGGGTCTGAGGGTTCTGACTAGGTCAAAATGGTACCTCAGAGCCTTTGTTTTCATGTGTTATCACCATGCCACAGCCATATAAACACATCAGTTTAACTGTAGTTTTGGTATAAACAGACATTGCATTAGTGTTAACATATTATCTTGACTGCATGTGCTATTCTAAAAAGATGAAATGGCTGTTTTTAAAAAAGCATTAGAATTTACACAATGTTGAATTTGTAGCCAATTGTTTGTTTCATCCTTGAAATTTACTGTGCATCACATGTAAGGCATTGATGGGCTAATCTCAGCCAGCCAGCCAGCAAAAAACTTCATTGAAAAAGGAGCTGAGGTTCTGCATCAGTAAACTTGCTCCAGTATTCTGTATGTCAGTAGATAGATCGGCAGAATTTTGAAGGACAGTAAAAACTTGGAAGCTGGCAAAATTACACTTCAAGAAGAGGTTATCTTAAATATTTTGGTCTTTGTTTTAGTTATTTCTTTTTAAAAAAAAGTCTGAGAATCATTTGAGAAGTGGCAAAATACTTCACAGAGATTTGGAATCTCGCTCAAGTTAGTAGTTTGCATTTCTATTTTCATTATTCAGCAAATTCTGCTAAGGAACTTAACCTTTAAACTCAAGGGAAATATACTTGGACATACTTTGCTTTACTACACTTATTCTAAATAACTTTTTAAAAAGCTTATTTGTGGCTTGATTTACAAATGCTATGACAGCCTGTACTTTGTTTCAGGATAAGGTTGATGCTTTTAACTATTTTGTGAAGTGTTGACGGTTGGTTTTCTAGGGGAGGAAAGCTTGCCAGCCTCTTCAGTTGTCAAGGGGTAACATTTGTTTCCTGATATTTTAGTAAATGTAGGTTTAAATTCTAATAGTGCAAGTTCTAGCCAGCAGGAGGCAGCCAGGAAGAACGTGGAAGAGAAGTCATGCCATGGCATTGAGCTAGAGCAGTGGAAATCCTGTATGGGAGGATTTTCTGTATTGTGTATTCTTATATAGGTATCATAGAATATGTAGGAGTTGTGGCTCAATTCTTATTTCAGCCACATTATTACTATATTTAGAAGGTCCTAAGTAAATATCAGAATATGTTTCTGTATTTCTAGCCAGAAATGTCTAACACCAACCTACTATTGGAAATTTATTCAAATTCCACAAGCAACTTGTGGTTTGCCTACTGAGACTTGACCCATAGGCACAAAAAAGCCCTTCAATTTACCTGTCATGAATTTTGTATGTACTCTGAGTGACAAAATTAGCATTGTGACAAATTGTTCGCTGACAGTTTTAAAAAAAAAAAAAAAATTAATTCCCCATTAGCCCTAATCTCTTGCTCTTCCCGTATAGTATTGGCACTGGCAGACTCTCATCTAATGCAGTGTTTTGTTTCCATCTTTCCTGAGCCAGGGAGGAGTTAACACTGTGGAGCTCTTGGGAGTATGTATGCCTATGTTTTGAAACTCTGTGGCACAGGGCATGCTCTGTTTCAGAATATGGTATAGACTCATGATTAATCAGGAGTTAAAGAGGCAGCCCAGTGTGCTCAGTTGGTTGTGTACTTCATCCCCTGTAGCAGCAAAGATGTATTAATCCTCAGTATTACTCTCAGATCTAAGCATTATTCTCTAGTTCACTTGGCCAGTATTTTATCCTGTCTTCCGAGGAGAGAGCCCATTACTCATTTTAAGTAGTGACATATGCTCTCAATAGTCCAGATGCACAGTTTCTGATTTTCAGGATGAAAAAAAAAGTACATTCTGTCCAATTCACCAAACAACTGCTATCTTGTTGATGTTACATAGCATTTTTTTTCTCTAAACACTGACATTGAAAAGAATGGGACAGTTTGTAAAGAAAAATACTATTGAAATGTTTAGTATTTCCTATCCACTAAGTATAGATGCCTCCCAACACAAAGTGAGGGATTCTTCTCCAAAAATAAGTGGGAGGAAAGGCAGGGGAGAAAAAGGAAAAAAAAAAAAAATGCCAACAATCAGGAGGTTCTTGAAATGGGGAAAAGATACAAGGAACAGTTGATTTCCATGGAAACTTTCTGACTCCTCCTATTTAACGGTTTTTAAACAATTAAAGACACTATAATTCTATAATTTTGGAATAATACTGTATCATGAAGTTGCTTAACAGTAGAAGCATACTGATGTGCATACTACATACACTGGGATGTAGGAGAGTCTTAACATTGTTTTAGAGGTTTAGATTTTGTCAGGTAACTCCAGTTACATGAAATGACTGGAAGGTATTAAGAAGAAGGACCATGTTGCTGGAGGAACCACTCTTGATGCTATCTAGTAAGCTTTAGACTGTGGGTTTTGTCTCAAAGCTGAAAGGATTCCTTGGAAATTATGTCATGAAATAATGGTATTTAGAGCATATTTTTCATTCTGTATTTTACACTGCTGTACTGCAAAGGTAACAGCAGAATGATGACGTTCAGGCACTGGGCTTTAGCAAAGCTAATTAGCAAGCTGCTAATTCAGGAGAGTTGCCTGCATGATCTAAGTGTTAATTATACTAGTTAATATTTGGACATCAACATAGCTTTAAAGGACAGTGAGAGAGGGCTATTGGCACAAGTGGATGTTTGAAACGCTGCACTGCTAAAGCATCGAGAGGTTGAGAAAATAGCTTCACATGTTTTCTATGAGAACTTTATTCAGCCTGGCTTCCCGTTAGCTCTGCTGTGAAACCTATGCAATGTTGATTTTAATGACGTGAAGTCAGTCAGAACTGTTTTACCTGAGAATTAGCTCCAGTCTGTGGCAGAAACAAAGAAGCCTAAGTGCATCTTTAGATCCTCTAGCCAGGCTTGATTTAGGAGTCGTTTTGTTGTTACAGGCTTCCGGTAATAGGAAGAGGAGGACTTCTGTTAGGAATAAATCAGGCTTTTCAGGCGCAGATTGTTGTAGTAATAGTGCTGTGGCTTCTTGCAATATAATCACATCATATTATGGTTTTTCAGTGGGCTCCAGCTTTTGTAGTCAAGGATGTAACAATTGCTATTCTCATTGGAAAAAAATCTCTTCCTTTCTTTGTTGTAAATTGTCCTGGTTTCGGCTGGGATAGAGTTAAATTTCTTCCTAGTGCTGTGTTTTGGATTTAGTACGAGAAGAATGTTGATACCACACTGATGTTTTCAGTTGTTGCTAAGTACCCTCCTAGTCCAAGGACAGCTCCCATGCCTACCGACTGAGCTAGGTGCACAAAGGTGGGAGGGAACATAATCAGGACAGCCAGCCCAGCTGGCCAACGGGGTATTCCATACCATGTGATGTCATGCTCAGTATATGAATGGTAGGCGTGATCCAGGAAGTACCGATCGCTACCTGGTTATCGGTCAGCGTGGGTGGTGAGCAATTGCCTTGTGCATCGCTCATTTTGTATATTCTATCATTATCATTATTATTTTCCCTTTTCTGTTCTATTAAACTGTCTTTATCTCAACCCATGAGTTTTTCTCACTCTTACCCTTCCGATTCTCTCCCCGTCCCGCTGGGGGTGGGGGGAGTGAGCGAGCAGCTGCGTGGTATTTGGCTGCCTGCCAGGTTAAACAGTGACATGTAAATAAAACCTGGTAAAGCATATTAAAAAGTGAAAGTAGTATGTTTTATTTTAACCTCTAATTAAGGCATATGGTAAGCAAGCTTGTTTTGTTAGCAAGTTTTTAATAAAAAGTAGGTCTTGTGGATTTTGGTATCCATAATGCAGCTTTTTAGGGGAAGTGCAAGCCTTCGAAGAACCGGGATATGGGGCAGAGTTCAGATTGTTGGTGTAATACTGTCTGCAATTTCCTCACAGGGGAAGAATGACTTCATTCTGGTTATTCAGTGCTGTAACTTTTCTAATGTTAATGCACAACTTAAATACTTGCTTTGGGAATGATTAATAAGAAATAGAACAGAGTAATACAGAGGGATGTTCTGTGTTGGGCCAGTGCGCAATTACCTGAATGAACATACAGAACCACTGAGAGAAAGGCACGTGGACTTTATAGCAGGAGTGATTGCTCAAAGAGGAGGTTTATTAGAAGAAAAGATGTAGGCTTTGCTGTATGTAGGAGGCTTTCTGGGAAAGTATCATAAGCATAAACAAAGTAAGAAGGAAGGTTAGCAGTGATACAGAAACAGTGCTTCAGTGCTGAAAACAGAAGGGGACTGAATCTTTGTAGAATGTGATGGACATTGAAGATGGGTAAAATTGTGGCAAAGATGAGAGGACAGGTAAAAATCTACTTTTTAGTAAGTTGCTTGATCCGAAACGTTTTTTGAACAAAAAGAATAATAAAAGCATCTGTGATTAAACTAGAAAAAATACGTTAGTTGTAGTACGGGAACATATCTGAACCCCCCCATCTTTGTTTCTGTGGAAGGATGAAAACCAGCCATGTAACGGCTACTTACTTCACTGGATTCGCCAGCATTATTGTTTAGGCATTTTAGTCTGTGGAACAAATTTGGGAGTGATGGTCCATTGGCATGAGGCAGAGCCTCCCTGCAGCCCCCTGGGAGCCGTGCGAGCTGTTGTGACATACAAATCATGTCAGCCTCTCCTGACAGTAACAGCCAGGAGTTTTCTGGAGACGGGGCCTTGTTCCAAACTGGCTGTGCTGTGGTCTTGCTATTAGCTTATCTGGATCATACTGATCTTTTTGGGAGAGGATGTAAAGATCATTTTACCTTACAACTTTCTTAATAATAGTACAAAACAGACAAGATAAGCAAATAGTATTTAGTCAGGAAGTGTGTTTCCTGTTTTATACACTTTGCAAAGACTAAGGTAGTTTTTGGAATCTGGATGACTTGACTCTAGCATGCTGCTTGAAATTTTGCACTTTAGGGCACATTTTTAAGCTCCTTTTAAAAGGAAGGTAAAGGAAGATAATTCCAATACCGCCCTCAAGTTTTGTTTTGTTTTGTTTTAGATGAGCGTGGTGTTACTGCTGCGAACGTTTCAAAAGTGTTTTCAAAACAAACAAATGTAATACATAGAAAGCGAGCACAATGCCCAGATGTGAAATGAAAGCAGAAGCTGATGAGTACAAATCGAAGGCAGTCATGCTGAGATTACAGACTGTGCCAGCCGTAGCCCATTTGGAGGAGTGTGTTCACATCTGGTTACAGCACTGCAAAAAAAGAAAAGGTGAAAAGGATTATAGCACTAACAAATATAGCAGTACAGAGAAGGTCAGAGTCCTGATCCCAGTATCAAAGAAAAGAGGCTATGATGGTAGGTCAGAAAACTTTATCCTCCATACTATCTAAGAAGCAGCTACTTTAGGAACTATAATTGTTTTGAATTGCCTTGTGTACCAAATACCAACAATTAGGCATAATTCGGTAGGCATAATTTGCCTGTAGATAAACATTTATCAGATATGGTAAAGAATAAG
>NW_009226575.1:0-27499 GCF_000690835.1 Fulmarus glacialis | reverse complement strand
GAGAGGCAGTCCTGTACACAGAAGTACACATAAGTCCTTTTCTTCTCTTGGTTCCCTGCATGGTTGAAACATGTATGTAAACACTTTGGAGTGGTGGGAGGTGAGGAAAGAAATCAAAAGGGAAAACAAGCATTCTCCTGCTCTAAAGAAAACAGCACTAAGTGACTGAAATGAGCCAATCTCAGTGGACCAAATAAATTCATCTCCCCTTCATTATTGTATGTTTATAAGGTTTGTGCTTTGTAAAAAAGCACCGCAATTCAGCCAGTGTTTTAAGAAAGGAAAAGAAAAAAGCCATTCTTAGGACAGTTTGATTCTTGAGGTGGCTGTTGAGGTAATTGCCCATTTCTAGTATGTTTTGTGTCCCTCCTGCCCACACCAGCCCAGTAGTGCGAACAACTTTAACCCAGGCTGCTAGAGATATAGAGGTCTCTGAGCTAGACTCCAGGTGCTGTGATGGAGGATCACTGACGGCTGATGGAAGAGCTGCAGAGTGAGCCTAAGACTTGCTTGACACCAGAGGATCTGCATGAAGTTAAAGCTGTCATGAATGTCCCGCCTAGGAGAGAGAAGAGTTTGACTCGGTCTCTGGACATTACGAGACTCCAGAAAACCCTCCTGCAGGGACCCACTCAGGAGGCTGAGGGGAGAGACTAGAAACCCTGAACTTCTTTCCAAACTCAAACTGATTCTGAAATTAATTTTAGAAAATAGGGGACATTGTGGCTATCTTATTTTTATTTTTTAAGTGTTAAATATTCTACCACAAGATAAAAACACAGAAAGACTACTATCTTTATCTGGCCTGGCCCTAGCCCAAGCAGCTGAGCTAAGGTTTAAGCATGTTTGCAATATTTCTGGGTAGTTAGCTGAAAGGAGGAACAAGACCTTCTCTTTTTTTTTTTTTTTTTTTTTACCCCCTTATCCAGCATCTGGCTGTGGAGCTTCACAATGCATCTTTTAAGGAAGAGTAGGTCTACAAGTTTCAGATGCCAAAATGTAGTTCATTACACTTCAGCTGAACAAATTGCTATACTAATCCCTCTTCTAATGGGAACTGAAGTACTTTACCTTGGTTCCCAGTTGTATTAAAAGCAATTTGAACATCCTTGTCAGGAAAAAAAACTTCAATAGCACACAAAAAGGCTGACTGTGAAGAACCACCTAACCAGAAAGGATGCCTTGTTAAATATAGTATCATGCAATTTTGTGGTGCCTAATATATATTTCTGGTGGCCTGATATTTCAGAGGGTTATAAGATAGAGCATTGCTGGAGTTATTTACAAGAAGTTAGATTGTTTTCTTGCAGTAAAGGAGAGTCTCACAACTGCAGTGGTTAATAAGGAATTTGGTTTTAATCCACAGATTTTATAATGCTTTATTTTTTCAAATTACTGATGCTTGTACTACAAACATAAGAATGGTTGTAGTGGTAGTTGTTCCCTTAAAAAAACTTTGGGCAGAACTCTCAACTGTAAGATGAATAAATACTCTTTTAAGTATGCCTCTGTGCTATTTGCACATTTGTAATATGAGACATTTGGAAATATTTGTATTGCGTTATAAAACCTAATGGACCTCTCATGGCCTGAGTAGGAAGCATTAGTCCAGCAGATTTTCCTAATGCTGAAACAGTGCAAAGTGTATCATGCATGCTGCGTCTTACAGCATTAAAAATCATTAGTGACTGGCAGAAGACTGTCTTTGTGGTTTACACAAACAAGTGATTTTACTTCAGCTCTTAAATGGTAGAGTGTTTACAGCAGTCCTCTTAAATGTGCTATTGTACGCAGTCCTAAGTTGGCTTGAAAAGATAAGTAACATAAGAGCAGGTATCTTCCTCATGTCCTGGAGTGCCTAAAAGCTGTACAGCTTTCCTTCCTCATTATAAAAGTTTAGTAGAGGTCAGAGTATGTCAAGGGACCAGCAGTGGGACAGACAGCCTTTCGCTTTTTACCTCTAGGATTCAAATCCAGCCAAATCATTAGTAGCTGCAAGTTGTTACCACCCGGTGGCTAAGCACTCTATGTAAAATTAATTTGGTAGTCTCAGCCCAGTTCTGAGTAAACACATTTCCACTTTACAAATATGATGAAACCTGGCACTAATTGGCACCCTTGCTAGCAGCCTCATCAGAGATGCCAAAATAACTGAAATGTTTCTTTGCTCCTAGTGGTGGTCTCTCCAGGTCAGCAGTGAAATACAGTGATGGGGCAGTACGGAGAAGATGGCACAGCTGTTGCCCTCGCTGTTTTGTGGACGAAGTCTGCAAAGTTGTCAGTCTGGTGCATTTCTCATGCCAATCTATGTAGAGTTATTAGGATTTTTCCACCACTGTTGGTGCACTTTCAGCAGTCTGTTGGCAGTCAACTTAGAAATCCTTTTTGCCATCTGTGTGGTTGATGCAGTGATAGCATAATAGCTAAGTGGCTCAAATGTGGGTTTGTATGGTATATTTAGGAACTCAGAATTACAGCCGGTGTAGGCAGAGCGCATTGCTGACAGGTAGCTATTAATCACTTTTAGCCATTCTTTTCGCTGCCAGCTGCTTTGTAAATGAGGATTGAGACATGGTAGATGAATACCTCCTTATTGTCCAAAATGAAAGGAATTTGTACCTTGTTTTCAGTGGTAGTAACCGTGTAAATGTCAGCAACCCCAAATGGAGATCACAGATTTCAAAGTGAGACAGTGTTTTAATGTATGCAATGCCTGGACGGATACAGGTTAGGGGGAAATAGTTATTAAAGAGGGAGAAGGAAGATTCTTCCATGTTGTCTATTTTGTGAGCGTAACTGTGTGTGTTTGATAACTTATTCAACTGGACAAGAAAGTCAGTTTGTGAAGTGCAGTCATTGACTTAATCTCCACCACAAAAGAGGGGGTATTTGCATTCACAAAGTGACGGTGCTAGTGTTGCTAGGGAATCCCCACTTGCTCTCAGTGGGGGTTACAGTAATTCGTCTGGTATTCTTGTTGCATTGTAAGAAACCTCATGGAAATCTCTATATACAGATTGCTTCTAAAAATGGTGTTGGTAGTTCCAAAAGAGGCAGGTTCCTCTAGAGATTTCTCTGCTTCCTTCAGAGTGATTGTTGCTCTGCCAGTGCAGCAGAGCAGCAATGGTGGTGTGGTCGTGTGTGGTTAATGTGACAGTGCCTCCAGGAAAAGTATGCAAAATGAAGCTCCTGGCTACTTTTGGTAATTAAAGATGCCGTTTATATCTGCCTCCAGTTGTGAGGTTCTCAACTCAGGCGTGCATATAGTACCAGGTAACATTAGAAATTTTCACCTTGTGTTTGAGTGGCACATGTTCGTGAAGCTCGTGAAGCCAAAAAGCTTTATAGATATGCAAATATCTGTCTAGATAGGGATAAATAGTGTATTTGTTCTGAAGGGAATGAAGAAGGTAGTATATTCTGTCTTTAGAAAGAGATCCACAGGCTTGCTCTTTGAGAATCAGTGTAGTTCCATGGTTTTGATAAAGGTATGTCAGTTTGTGCTAGGTAATCAGCCAGCTCAAACTAGCTGTCTCTGCTCTGATTTATTTCATTAGCACATTAAATGTGCTTATGTCTGTGCTGGGGTGCAGGGCCTTGACTTCTTGGGCTTTTCTGATGGAGATTGTAAAAGTGTATAGATGTTAGAAAGATCAATAAATTTCATCCAGAAACTACTCACACCTTAGACTGCCAGAGACACAATTTACTTCTGGGGAGAAATTACTCTGGGGATCAAAACCAGCCTGTGCAAAGTGATAAACTGTTGAACCCAAAGAACTGGCATCTAGCAGGGCTGTTGTGCGTTACCCTTGAGGTCATGATTTATGAACACACATACAATAGTACCCAAATGCCAGTAATGCGTATGCATGACTAAAAACTTCCTTGATTTTTGTTTAACCAAGTATCTTCATGTCCTTTTATTATAAGAAAAAATGAACATAAATTGTCTGTTCTCTGTTAACCACATTGTTATTTTGTATCTTTTTACTAAGCTGATATGTATTGATCTCTTCTTGAAAGTAAATAAAGATAATCTTTTACAGGGAAGTTGGGCTATGCTTTTTAAGCGTTCTTTTACAGACTGTTTTTGAACCACATGTACTTCCGCTGTATCCATATAACAGGAGATGTAGTAGTACTGCTGTGCGAGCACTAGCTGAAGGGTAGAAGGTGGAGGAGTAAGGGGTGTTCTCAGTGCCATAAAATGTGCCTCTCCCTCAGTTCCAGAAAAAAAATATGGTAATAGCAAGCATGTATATACTGACAGCAGCAGTGGCTGAACTGCTTTAAGATTAACTACTTTGTAACCAGGCAGATTTGCGCTTTTACTTTTATACCTATGAATGTTTTTAATCCTTATTTTCTGAGAGAAGTTGGTACTGAGCTTCAGAGGTTTAGTGAATTAGAACACTTTTTGCTAAAGAGTTTTTGGAGCCTGAAAGCTTGTTATCCTGTGATCTCACAATTTGCAGACATATAATTTTAAATTACTTCTTAGTTTATTCTAATCTGATAAAGTACTCAGCTTAAATAAGACATGGAGAAAAGTAGAACCCAAAATAAAACCTGTGGACTAGCTTCTTGACCAGCCTTTTTAAGATGACTTTGTAAAAGAACATCAATGCAAACTAGAAAATGAGTATGGTCTAGAAATAGCATTCATGTGGAAGAGATACACTGTCTATCACCTTGCATTTTCAGCATACCTATTGCACTTAAATGACAGTCATGTCAGTGTTTTTTGTCTGCCCAGCGTCTACCTCTGTTCAATATAGTCTTCCTTCACTTACTTTCACAAACTTTTGCAGTCCAGCATTCTTAGCTATTTCTTAGCTTGTGTAATACGCAGCCAAAATGAAATCTGAATTGGTGTATTTCATACCTTGTTAGAGACAGAAACACTAGAATAATATGGGAGTTGGAACAAACAACGCTACTGTAAGTTAAGTGTGTTCATTCTCTTTGTCATGTGCTTTTAGTTTGGCCCCATAGTTTAAGAGTTATGGTAGGTGAGGTCCTAGTAAGCATTAGAAGTGGAGTCATTAATTTAATTTCCTTAGGTAAAAAGATGTCTAGTAGGAGTTAAAGCTGGTCAGTATTTGAGTGGGATTGAGATTTATATTTTAAACTGTACTAATATAGTGGTTTTTTGACATTACGAACTCTGCTCTGAATTTGCCTTGTATGTTTACAGTAGACATTTCAAAATGTAACTCGTGCTATAACAAAGATGCTAATAAAGGGCAGAAATGCAGAAGCAAATCACTCCTCTCTAGCCACTGCTTAAGTAATTTTAATGCATGGATGTTTTCTTTAGGTGTGGTACACTGGAACTATTTAACACTGTGACTGCTGCTGCTAGACATTTTTGATAATAGGTGTCAAAACAGATGAATATGGCATTTGGGGTGTCTGTCATGGTATGTTTTTGTGACTTTTTTTTCTAGCTACTTGGCATTCAGTTTGTTAGGTGAAGTGAGAACATTTGAGACCTATATTAAAATTTCATATTGCAAATTAATTTAAATTATTAGCTGTGGGCCATCTGACTAATGTGGCAAGTACCAAAATATCTTTGAGAACTTAAAATACCCAGGCACAGTTAAATTTTGGAATGAACTTTGGAGTTATAATGATATGCAACTAAGAAAACATTTTGTGTTTTTAATTTTAGAATCTGCTACAAAATATTGTCTTGCTATTATCTGAGCCTGGTGTCTATTCAAGTCCCATGGTTTTTCTGTTCCCTTGGGGATACACAGAATGGATTGAAAGAACAATGTGATTGTATAACTGTGTTCACGGAATATGTAATATAAATTAAATGCAAGAGGTATTAGAAACATTTTTTAAAATCAAACCTTGAGTTCAGTATGTGATGGAAAGCAAAATACTGATACTGGTAAAAATGGAAACAATTAATTTAATCACTCTCTGTAGTTACTTGCTGTAATTCGTTTAACGACTTCAAAAAATTTATTCATTAAAAGCCATTTACTCAATATAATTAATTTATCCAACAGTATAATTCATTTGCTGCTTTATCCATTTACTCAGCATAATTAAGTCTCCTGAAATGAATGTATTTGTAAAGATTCACTGTCCTTTTATCAGGGTACTAAGATGTCTCAGTTAAGTTGAAAGAAAAATAAAAGTCAGTTGTCATAAAGATTAGCTTCTTCACAAGCAACTTTGGTTGTGTTTATAGCTCATCTTCTGTCTGAATTGATATTGATGCTGGTTGGAAAGCTCCCACCCCCAGTATAAGTACAACTAGAGTGTTAGCTGGTCATCTAAGAAGTGCAAGTGTATTTGCTGTAGCCATGAAGCATCAGCATGCTTACATGTCCTTTCAAGACCTTGTAAAGCATAGCATACACCTGAGAATAAAATTATCATATGGCAGCTCCAAACTGCTTATGTGTGTGGAGGTGACCTGTTCCCAGGCTCTGTATGAATGGTGCTGGCTGTGTTGAACATACTTAACTAAATCACTAGGTGTGGTCAGCTAAGCCAGAGAGCACAGCAAGAAGCTGCTGAGGACAGAACAAACTTCAATGGCTTTTGTTTGTTTGTTTGTTTTTGTTCAAATAGTTTCTGTTCTACAGGTGTCTGGGGTTTTGATGGTTTGGGTCTTTTTTTTTTTTTTTTTTTTGATTCCCCTCCATAGATGGAAGCAAAGTATGGGATTAGTCTGCAGAACATTCACATGCTAAAATGTAGCTGCCTTGTCCATCCTAGTTGTCTAGAGACCCATTGGAGACATGCCCATGGAGTCCTTCAGGGAGGCTGGGATAAACTGCCCTTTGGAGAGGCAGAGGGAATATCGATTGATAATAAGGCAGTCAAGGTACCTATTTTAGATTGGCCATCTAAGTGTAAGTTCTGTTCCCTTTGCAAAGGTGTGATGAAGGAGTGGTACGTTCATTAAGCTTGGAGTTGGCCATTTGATTGGATATGAAGGGTGAAAGTTTGCAAAGTAACAGTACAAACACTTGTCTGTGTGTTCTTTGCTTTACCTGAAAGGCCAATATTGTTACTAAAGCAATTTCTGGTTGTTTCCCCACTCCCACAAGCCTGCAAAGCAGACTTATTGTTTGCAGAGGTTAATAAGCTCCTTATGCTTATAAAGAGATACACAGCGTAGGTTGATATTTGTAGGAGTCAGGTGTTCTGCTCATATCAGGGTCTTGGATCTGCCTCCCTCTGTTACTCCATGCTTTTTAATTTAAGATTTAAGGCAAGCAAAATCTGTAAAGTGAAATGACATTCAGTGGGTGTCCTGCTTGATCACACAGCTTTAGTGTAGACTTTCACCTGTTTCCAGGTCACTGGACTGTTCTTCCCTCTGACAGAATACTTCCTGAAACTGTTCAGTTGTCAGCTGCTCTTTTCAATGCCCTTGGCCTTTTCAGTTTTCCAAGCTACTTACCCACCTGCCTTTCTGTTTTCAGTGCTCTTTTTTTCCCACACACACTGATTCAAAGGGCAGTTCAGGTACTAATGAAAGAAGGCGGTAGAGACTGGGTGAATGACTGGCATGGAGTACAAGGTGCTTCAATCTCCAACCTCCTGCTAAGGTGGTATGTTCCTGTTCCTAAGAGTAGGGGTAAATACCTAATAGAGATCTCTATACACACAAAATATTTCTCTTTAAAATGAAGAAGAGAATACATAATCATGTGATGTAGCCTAGTGAATAATATAAAAGCAGTGTAATGTTGTGATAAAGTCATCAAAAATCATACTCACATGAAACTGTCTTTACTATTAAATTACACATAAAAATCAAGATTAATGGCACTTGTCCTATTCTTATAAAATGGATTTAAAGGGAAAATACATTTTTCATATAGATGATAACTTACGCCTTTATTTTATATTTTTGTGATCCTATGCCATTAAAGTTGTTTGGTCAGTAACAGAAAATATACATGCACACATTTAAATAGTTTTGTAATAATGTTACATGTTTATGTGATTCTTTCTTGAGATAAGAGGTATTATATTAAGCAAAGGTAGAATGTACAGTGCTAAAAATAGCATTTGACATTGAGAGGCCATAAGTTTTATCATAAGACTCTGTGCAGTTGAGTGCATTCTTTTGGAATATCTTTCTAAGACAAGCTATGAGGCAGAAAAATTAAGTCGTTTCTTTGACTACAGACTGAATGACAGTGGATGGAATGAGCAGTGCATTGCAAAGTTGTGGCTGCAAGAAGATCAACAGGTGAGCGAAGAGGTATTGAGATTGGTAGTCCTTTTCCTTTCGATGTACACCCAACCGAAAATGCTTTACATTGGTAGTGAGAGAAGAGGTGGTGGCATTGGAAAAAAAAAATGGTAAGGAATGGGAATGTGTAGTATTCATTTTGCAACATTCACTAACCAAAAAAAAAAAAAAAAGGTAATAAATAAGAGCAAAGAAAGGGTTCAACAGAAACAGATAATTGGTCAATTTGGTAAGTTGAATGGGTTCAAATGCAAGATGGTAGCACAGCAGTACTCCAGAAGCATCTTCAGAGAGGAGGTAGTGATTGATTCTCCTCCTCCTTCTTTTCCTCTTTCACCCATCCCAGCAGTTATACAGAGGTGTTCTCCTAGGAGCATAGGCAAGCTAACAATGAGGTGTGAATAAAAATCTCTTAAGTTTATTAACAAGCGTAAGGCTTGGAGTTGTCTAGTAGCAGGATGACAGATGACACCATGAATGAAGGGATAAAAAGGAAACAAAAAAACTTTTAAATCAGATGATGGCATGTGGTCTTGGAAGCAAAGGAAGATGTAGACAAATGATCTGGAATTCATTAGCTCTTGTAAGGTATATAACTTTTTTTTAAACACACTTCATCTTTCATTTTTGTCTCTAAGTGAACCTTTAAGCCTAATATGAAAAACTTAGTGAACGTAATTTGACTTTATGTTAAAATTATGAAAAATGAACTTTTTTCGCCCTAAGATTTTGTGAAACTGGAAAGTCTTTTGTAGAGCTAAAGGAAAAGATAAATTCCATGAAAACTGTGTGCACTGCAGTTGGTTTTGGATTTGTAATAAAACCCGAGTTTTTGGCTTAGAAGAGAATGATGATTGTGTTCCTTATTAGATAAGGTTTTTTTAGAGTAGGTGAAGAATCCTATTCTGAGAGATACCTGTAGCCCTTCTGGTTGTTTGAGTTGAAAATGATTACACTAAATTATTTTTTTCCTCCCATCCCCCTTCCAAAGCTGAAAATTTAGTGGAAGTATTAATTGAACATTCTTCTTTTCCTATTTCTTATTTTCTAATCAAATTTCTTCAATTTTGGTAAGGCAATAAATTGGACAAGTTTGGGTAATCTTTTCTCTGTTATCTGTCTTCCTCCTCCTTTCTGGAATTTGGTATCTTTTCCAAATTTGCTCAGTTTTGGGAAAACTGTAAGACAGGAAAATGACTATTAGAGCCATTTGCCAATAGCTGCAGTAGCTGTTGCCAGGGCATTCATTAAAAAACAAAAAAGTAACTTTTCGTATCTGAAAATCTTGTCCTGTACCTTAAATACATGAACATCCAAGTAAGTGTTAGTCAATCAAAATACCTTTTTCTCGCTCTTTGTAGTTATGAGTTGTAGAATATGGGAATAACAATGACAGAAGGGGAAGATGAAGTCAAAGAATATAATGCTTTTAACGTCATTCTGCCTTAGTGTCTTTGTTAACTCTTGTAGTATACTAACTGTATGATACTTATGAAGCTTGCTAATGCAGAGTTGCATTAAACTTAAGTTACGTTCTAAAAACAACCATGCAGAATCACAGAATGTCCTCATTTATATTTTCATGCATTTGCATTTCTCAGTATCTTAAAAAACAACAACAACAAACCAAAACAACACCCCCCCCCAAAAAAAAAACGCAAACCCCAAAAAGGCAGTGCAATTGAATTCAGTTGAAATTCCGTTTTGGCTTTGAATTTTTGAATTCTGATCTCTAATCACAGTCGCCATTGGGAATGTTCTTGCAGTCAGGAATAGCTTGATTTTTTGATGGTTGTTTTCATGGTGCCATGACCCTGTAGGAGCAAATCTGCTTTCATTTCAAGGGGTGAGGGGAATCCTTTTTCATCTGAAAACTTAAGAAAATCTTTATATAAAGATATGTATCCTTTGCAAGAATGGCTAACAATAACAACAACGTTATGGCTTCCCTTATTCTCCCTTTCCCAATACCTTCACCCACTCCCAGAATAAAACCCCCCAAACCAACAAGTTTGAAATACGAGAATAAAATGACGTAGATTATTTTAGATAGTCACAGCACTTAGCCAGTGCTATGCATTTGTTTATTAACTTGCAGTCAGAGAAATAATTTATTTTTCTGAGATTAGATTGATTTCTTAGCTGTATCATGTGGGAGTTGTTGGGTTCACACTAAATGAAGTATAACACTCAGATTCATACAGCTCTGAGAAGTTAAAATAGTGCCCGTTATAAATAGAACTGTATCATCCTGAGTTTTCTTTTGCATTTCACTCATTCTTTTGATATGAAAAGCTGTTACAGTTCATTATCTTGGCAGAAAGCATACTCTAAGGATGAAACAAGTTGTGATTTGAGGTGGGCTAAATCAGAATAAAAATATTTTGCTACAGGAAAGCTGCAAAGAGCAAAAAAGAGTAATTCTGCTATTAAAAAGATATTGCCAAAAACAGTAACCTTTATGGAGTCATCATGCCTTTGATTTAGCAAAGCACAGAACTGAGGCTTTAAGTCTGAGACACCGCTGCAATATTTAATGAAGATAAATGATACTTTGGATGAGAAGAAGCGTTTCTTACTACTTCACACATCAGCAGCCTAAACTTTTTCCACTTACTTTGGTTTATTAATTTTAGAGATGATGACACGTAGGGGCCACAGTTCTCACAGCTCTAGGTGTGTTTACTGAATTCTGTAGTCCTGGAGGATTTCAAACAAAAAGACAAATAATTCTTATTGTTTGTATTAAAAAACCCCAGACTGTTTTGAGAATGGCAGATGAATGGTGCCAGTGCTGTGCCCTTATGTTCGTAGCATAAAATGCAAACACAATCTTTTAAATATTTGTAATACCTACAGCTAAGTGAATTAGCATTACAGTGCTAGATTATTTTTTCTTGAATACAGGAAAAGGTCAGAAGAATTCTTCTTATTGTACTACTTGGTCTTTTATGAATAGATACTTTGTTCCTTTGAGGATCTAACCCTAGGCTTTGACAAGAATGGAAACATGATGCGCCATTTACTGTCTGAGATAAATACAAAATACTTAACATTTAATATGTATTACTTGATACTATGCCAATGGTAAGAAAGAAGTCCCACTCTTCCTTGAGAGAACCTAGAATGCTCAGTGTGCTTTGAATTTGACCTGTATCTTTATAATTAGAAAAAGCTTATAACTGTGGCAACGAAAGTACCATCTTTTGGCAACTCTAATATGCTGTTGACTTTTCATTGCTGCCTGTTAAATTTTACAGAAAGTCAGTTAAGAAGTTATTTATTTACTTTCTCCATCATAATAGTCCTGACCCGCTGCATTGCTTTTTACCTCTATTCATTTTTGGTTGTGAATTCAGTCTTGGATGAGGTTTCATACTTTCAGGGAACTCTTTTTTTTGCATGCTGAACAAGTATAATCTGAAGTTTCTGAACTGTGCACATGCAAGCCACACTTGTTTGGGATGCTAAGACCTCAGCGGATATTGGGCAGGTTGTCAGAGAAGCAGCAGGAGGAGGAAAGGCTTGTGATGTGATGAGTGCTGCTTCTGTGGCGGATTTTTGCTCCAGAACAGTGATGACTCTTAGAGTATCAGAAACAAAAAGTGACCTGGGTTTACTCATTTATTTATTTTAGTCTTGAAAACTACCGTCTCCTTCTTTAATCTTCATTCCCAAGAATGAAAAATGCTGCTGTTCTCGTTTTTCAGGAAGGAAAAATCCAGTCCTGTTTTCACCTAGGAAGGCGTTAGCCCAAGTAATTAGTGTGGCAACAATGCGAGTGACTGAAAGCACTGTCTTACAAGGAGACAATAAAGAGGCTGTTCCATTGATAAACATGATGGGATCTATATGGAGGAATAAGTGATAGAGATGGCATCTAAAGATCATTGCCTAGAGAGTTGGGGAGTTACTAAACATGAGTAGATTTTTATTAGGATGATCACTAAATCATTATTCAGTACTGACACAACTAATTATAAACCTGTAATGATAGAGATTTTAATACCTTTTATCTCTAAAGAAAACAGTTACTGCCAGTGGGTAGCATTTCTTCAGAGCAGTCTGTGTAACAATGGAAGCTGCCAGTCATGAAACAAACAAAACAAATTTACTATTTTTTTCTGTTTTCCTCCTCCCTTCCCCCCCCCCCCCCCCCCCATGACAGTTGAAAAGGTTATTTGTTCACTCTTCTTATGTTAGCAGAGGGCTCATATTTTTTCCCACCCTTACTTTGCCGTGTAGCATTAAGGCTGTGTTCTAGAGGAATTTGCTAGTTATTCAGTAAGTGGAAAAAGAACAGGGAAACATCTTCAGAAAAAAATTTCCCGTCTAGAGGATCCCTAACTCTCACCCTTACTGACAGAAATGAGCATGTCACAGCATAAATACCCCTGTTGACTCTGTCAGAACCCCTTGCAGAGCAGTGTCCTGCGCTCTGCAGGAACAGACGCTTGGCCCCAAGGATTATATACACAGCTTGTTCTCATGATTATGTACCAGTGTTTGTGCATATGTTTTCTGTATACCAGCACAGAGGTGATGGATGGAAAAAATGGTGTGAAATGCTCAGATTAAAAGAAAAAAAGATTTGCTGGAACCTGCAGTCTGTCAAAATAAAAATGTTCTTCCAGCAACCAGGCAGGGGTCTGGTCAGGTCTTGTTTGCCAGGCAGGATTTTGAACCTTACTTTGAACCTTACAGTCTGTTTTCAGTGAAATATGAAGGTCTACACTGCTGAAGTTTGAGTAGGCCCAACTGTAACCTGAAAGCTGTGCTTCGGGCAGTTACACAAGGTTTGTCTACCTGGATCCATGACACTGGATCCTGTGGCTTCCAGGTTTCATGTCTCTGGGTTAAAGCAGATTATGTACAAGCTGGGACTTAGGTTTTTCTCAGGTATTTTAAATCTTTTTTTTATTTCTTCTGAATGAGAAAGCAAACAAGTTTTGAAATGGCAAAACTGTAAAGAGAAATGAACTTTATTCTGCAGAGTCCTGATAGTAGCTTCTGTGAGACTGATTTTTCTTCTTTTCTGGTTCTTTATGCTTCTTGACTATGATTGCCAGTTGTACATTTTTCTACTATTTTTTCCACTGGTGCTGGAAAGCGGCATCTGGCCCCTCAGCCATGCATATGTTGTGGCCATGGCCAGAGTCAGTGTCACTGTGGTTGGCTGGAGGTCTCTGGAGGTTCTGCCGCCGTTTGGAGCTGCATGGCCCACAGCAGAAACCAGAGAGGGCTGCGTTTCAGAGGCTTCAGTTCTCTGCTGAAGGTGCCTTGTAGGAATATGTAAGCTATCATGTACTGATGGGAACAAACTTGTTTGGTTTCCCAGGCGAGGAGGATGGGAGGGACAGAGGGCTTCTCACAGCAGCCTGTTGCTGTTGGTCCTAAGGGGAAGGGATGACTGGGGTAAGCCATCTCGCCATTCCAGGTACTGCGAGGTATTTAAGGTCTGCTATTCAGTAGCTATCCAAGCTAGGGAATCTTTTTTTTTTTTTTTTTTTTTCCCCTCCCCCTGTATGGCTATGAAAAGACCATGTATGATTTAGCACTATGTTGAGAATGTTTGGTCTAGAATAAATTGTGAGGCTCCTGCCACGTTTTGAATGGAGTTGTGTTTCCAGCTGAGAGATTCTTTGGAGCAGATACCACTTTGACAGTTTAGACCCTGATGCTGTTGCCTTTAACTCCACATGAAATGAGTAGGACCTAGTGAAATCAATTGCTGTTTATTATATTGTTAAAATTTATGGCATACTGTATTTCTAGCTTATAGTGAAAAGGGATGAACAAAACCCTTTCAGTGGTTCTGTGCTAATACGTATTTATTTCCCTTTGAATCTGTATTTTGATATTTGCCTCTTTTTCTTGACGTCTGGGGGTGACGGGGAAAGATTTTGAGCATGAGTTGCTTACAGTATGTGAATGAGTTCTGTTGGCCAGATTCTCAAATGTCTCTGAGGTGGGCTTAGCAAAGTCCTTAAAATGAAAAAGAGCTTCAGGCTGTCAGGTCTGTTTATTAATCAAACGATCCATGGTGATAGCCTTTATTGACAGACAGAATTGTGAAGTAAAACATAACCAAGGCAGCACAAAATTGTATCTGGAAACAACTGGAAAATGTGTACGTTGGCGTTTGAGCAGAATGGCTCCCTAACAGAGAATAATGGAGCCGTTTGATGACATTGCGTGACAGTTTAGAATTATTTTAAAGACATTTCTGTATTTCTCCGTGGTGATAGATGAGTCTACTGATGATAGTACCTCTGCAGCTCAAGTCTCTGTTGTATAAAAACAGTATTGGAAGTGCAAAGAGCCGTGGTACTGGTTTTACTTGAAAGCCGACAGATGTCTTTGTTCTCCAAGTGTCTGTTTACATGGGTGTAATCTTTAGCCTTGACTTGTCTTAACTTTAAGATACTTTACCTTACATCAGGTTTTGGCTGAATAATTTCGCTCTTACAAAATTCAACAATGAGAATATTCTGTGTGTTTTGCAAAACTGTTTCTTGCAGAAATGCAAAGAGCATCTGAAAGCTTTCATACAGCCTGGTTTTCTGAGTTGAAATTATTTTTCTTCAGAAATACTTTTGAATTTTATTTAAAAAGTTATAAGGGCTCATAAAGAAATAATGTTTGCCATTCCCAGAAAAAAACACAAAATAATTAATTTAGGTGAGACACAAAAGTGTTTTCCTAGCAGGGCTTTTGACACTGCTAGAGAATTGAAAATGTATTTGCTCAGTATCCCTGATCTTTAGTAAATAGGTTCTTTTTAGAATGAATAGTGGCATAGTATCAGACTTTTATTTGCTGCCTTGGTGGTCATGAATTAAAAATAAAGTTTGGTATTGATACACCATACACTAAGAAGGGGAAAAAAAGAAAAAGAAAAAAAAAAAAAGGATGAAAAGCATAGGCAGTACTGGTCATGTTCTAGCTGTCACCCCTGGAATAACGTTTACCTGATAAAAACCCCTTAAATTATGACCAGTACTTTAGTTGTCTGTGCAAAACCCAAAGCTGAATGCAGTGAGTAGAGCTACTCGTTTCAGACACGTGGGCCTAAAAACCTGGTGAGCAGGAGATAGCTAGGGAGATGCATTTCAGTTCTGAGCTATGGCTCTTAATCGAGAAAATATTTCCTGGGACTCTTATTCTACTCTTCATTTTCAGCTTTTTTTTTTTTTTTTAATCTCCTAGCATTGCATCTCAGCTGCTACCCCAGTGGGAAAAAAACATAGCTAGGTTGTTTTTGTCTTTGCTTTGCCATTTTGAACAGAGGTGATAGTTATACATAGGCAGGTTAAGCAGGGACTTTCCCGACTTGCAGTGTTAAAAGCAGACATGCAGTGGGTAGAGAAGAGATCTTTTCCTGACTAGATTTTGTTTTGAGCGGATTTGAAAGCACCTGCCTTCGTTTCAGAGGCTTTGCGGAAGGCCGCTGGTCTCTCGGCTCAGCCACAGACCTGTTCCTGGCTGGGGGGGCGGGCGGCGCTCGGCTAGAGCTGGCAGCCTTACCGGGTGCTGACCCGAGTCTCTCATACCCATGGTTTCCAGTGCCTGTAATTGCCTGTTGAATGCGAATTAAGACTTTTATAAAAGGCTTGCTGCTTGAGCAAGCCCCCTGGGAAGTACATCTTTGTTAATAGACCTTTTCTGCTTTGCTGCTAGAGCCAACGAAATTGCTGCACACGATGTGCTTGGTAGGCAGGCAGGGGATTTACCCCAGGGAAGGTAATGGGGTGTTACCCTTTAGCACTGCCTGGTATGCCTCATCCGCTCGGTACTTTGGCCTCTTCTCCAGCTGCTGTTGTCAACAACGTGGCGGCACAGTCATTCTTCAGGGTGTAATCTGCTAGGCGGAAAGTACTCTGTAGCTTTCCAACATCTTATATTTTTGTCTGCTTTTCAGATGTTTTGGGCAGTATGGCTCAGACTCAAAGTAGCCAAAAAGCAGCTCTCTTTCTCTTACCCCTCAACTTCCCTGTTATGGTGGACTGTGCCCCCTTCTTCCTCTGCTTAAGTTGTAGCTTTAGGGTAAATTCTTCTTTTAGGCAGACTGAACACAAACTGTCAGGCCATTACAGTATCGTTAGAAATTCTGTGTAAGCAAAAGTTTCTAGAGGAGTTCCTTTCTTTCTTTTATTTTTCTTCACACATCCAAAATAGTTGTCTAAACTGTCATGACTGAATTCCCTTATCTCTGCGTAGTGTAAGGAAGCTCTCTTAAGCTGTTGTTAAAATTACCCTTTTTGTTCACCAGCCTGGCTGTATCTCCTCTCTCCATTTCCTTCTGAGATGATTTGCAAACCAGAAGTTCATCACAAGCTCATCACAAGTCAGAAAGCAGCAACGTATTTGAAACTTCGTGTGCTTGTAGAAGTTTCACAAACAGGAAATAACAGCATTTTTGCCTGTGTTCCAGGTCACTTCTATATGTACATGTGTGTCTTCTGTACCTGCTCGTTGTCTGCCTGTGCCTTTAGAATGTAAACCCTTTTGGAGAAGGCTGCTTTGGTTGAATTGTAAGTCCCGTTTCCTCCCATGTTGTGTATGTTTACTATGCTGGCTAGCCAAAAAGCTCCACTTCTGCCATTGAGCAGAATTATTTTGGTTAATTACATGTTGGTGAAATGTTCACTATGAACATTATTTGAAGGCGTTACTGTTTGGTTGCTTTGAGTTGTCTGCTGTGTCTCACAGGCTTGTTTCTGGTTCTTAGGATGGCTGGTCTAAGGTCTCGGTGGTATATCCCCTTAATTTTAGCATCATCATGCATAATTTTCAAGCAAATTAAACTCTTACTAATTTTCACAAGGTGTTAAAAACATGGATGCAAATGAAAATGTTACTGCAATGTTCATATTTGATTTTTACGCTTAACTGGGTTCATGCACATAACAAATGGAAAATGTGTTTGATTAAAGTGGGTTTATCTCTGAGTCAAGTGTGTGACAAATTGGAATTCTGCCAGTACGGAACTTCCTGGGAGGTGCTGAATCTAGTGAAATTTAAAATGTGTTTAAAATGTGGTTGCCTAGAAAAAATAATACCTAGTCCCATATATTGTACAGAATAGAAGCAAGCAATCTGAAGTATGAAGACTGGTCTGTGTATGTGTTTTGCCCAAAGTGCTCCAAACTAGACTCTGTAAAAGCACCCACCTCAGTGGCCTGAAGCTGATAAAATGCATTTGTAAACAAATTAGGTAAAAGAGCAGACCCAGTGTAGAACAGCCCTAGTTTGACCGAGGATTGTGTAAAATGTCTTGGATTTATGTATTTACTGTTACATGAAGAGACACTTGTATGCAGAGTTACAGCACATTAGCCAATGCACCATGAGGTCTCGCTGTAGTTCACGTAATTTAAATTCATTCAGCTGCTGGCTAGGGGGGGTCCCAATTTCAAGACTATGTGTATATTAAACAAAGAATTTGGTTTTAAAAAAAATGGATAAAAAATGGAGCCAAATTCCATGTATGGACTTCAGTAGGAAGCATGTGATGGTCAGAATTTTTTTAAAAAAAAACCAACGCCCTGTATAAAACAGAGTCGCTAAAACTTAGGTGAACTTTTTGGGTTCATCTTTCAGTAAGTGCCAATTAATAATTTTGCAGCAATTTGAAGTACCACTTTTGGCTACAAAGTAATCCATTCAGCAATACAAGGAGCTCTGTCACAAGTCTCAGTTTCCTAAACCACTGGTTTTTAGTCCATTTCTCCAATTCCTGTGTTACTTTATTTTTTGGAAGCAAAAGGGATTTACTCTTTGCTTTACTGCTTACTTTATTCTTTCCTAAAGACTGCCTTGCAGACTGTAAGGGTCTGTTTCAAGCAGGTAACAAAGATAATTTCGTCTAGTAAAATGTTTATGAACCCGATTCATCTTTCAAGCCTACAGAGTATTGCTGAGATGATGCATTCAGCTTGTCAAAGCTATCGAAGGGCATCTGCCTCTCTGATGGCTAAATAGCTTTTTCATCAACTTACGTGAACCATCTCGAGATAATCTCCGTGTAAAAAATGCTGTAATCTTTGTTCTCTTAGGGACTATGAGATTTCATGTAATAGCATCAAATTTAGGGTAAGTTATATCTGAGATAATTTCAAAGGAGTCTAGACTTTCAAATACACTTGTAGATCTCTGAGAGTGATTGGTAAATGTGTACAAGGATACTGTCTTGTCTTGATTTGAAGCTGAGAAATCACAGTGAAGCTGAAAATGGTTGCTTATGGTTTGCCTTTCCCTTTGGTGTCAGGTTATACAGAGTGACAAGACTGTTGAGGCAAATTTGTATGTTACGCATTTTTTTGAATTCCATTTGCCCTAATTGTAGGGCATAACCTCTAACAGATAAGTGCTTTGGGCATCAAGAATACCTACCAAACTTTACTTTATCTAAGTACTGTAAAATTCGCTTCCTTTAATGCCTGTTAACTCATTTCTTACAAAGAACAGAGATGCCTGACCTGATCTATCATAGTACTTAACTCTAAACACATTTAGCGTGGCAGATTATTAGTTTATCTAAAATTTCTTAGTGCCATTAACTTTAATCTTAGCTGAGAATCTCTCCCTGGTGCGTTGTTTCATTTTTTAGATTTTAGCTCTCTAATAATGCTGATAAATAAAGTTACAATCATAGTCAAATGTCTTTTATATTCAATATGTACATTCAATAATACAAAAAGTGTTTATATTGCCTCTGTCTGCCTTTAAGATAAAAACCATGATCAGTAAAGTGTCCATATTCAGGAAGACCTTTTATCTGGGCACTTGCTGAATTTTCACTGCATCGTGTTTAAATGCTGCTGCTTTTTTTTTTTTTTTTTTTTAAAGCTAAGGCTACGATGCTTTCAAGTACCCAAGAATGATTATAGCTTCATTTCCAGCATGTATTATTGTTTTTAAAATTTATTTTCATAGCAGCTTGGTAATGAATACTGATCGGTATAGTTATGCTAAAATAACCAAACAGCTGGAAACCTCACCAGTCGATAATGCTACTTATTTTTAATGGTTGTTTCAAACTCATTTCTTTGTGTATCTTTTCTAACAATGCTTCACATTGTGGGGTTTTTTTGTACAATTCAGACTTTTGCATAATAGTATACAAGCGTAGTTTTCTCAGATGTTAAGGTTAGGGGAAAAATATAAGGCCATATTTTGGTGACTCAAGACCTTACTGATGTGGAATTATATATGCTCTTAATATCCTAGAAGTGAAGATGAATTTACTTCTTTTAATCTTTAAATCATTTAAGATTGTCTGGATACTCTGTATTCATCCTTCTGCAAAATACGAAAACATCCATTTATTTCTATTCCAACTAGCAGCATAAAGTGGAAAGTAGTCAGTAAAGAAATACTAGAAGGGAAACACAGAAAGAATAAGCTATGATATTAGTTACCTCTTTTGTAATTACAGTAGGTGATATATAGCTCTTATGAGAACTTTGCAGTGTGGCTGGAAATGGAGTGCCATCACTCATCCCTGAATGCAATGTAACTTAAGGGTCCTTTGGCAGCACAGTATTTGCTACTTTAATTATTTAGGGAAGAGTTTATATTCTGCCACTGAATCTTGTGTAGGACACGAGTGTAACATCACTGGAAGTTGCATGCTGCTGAGCCAGTCTCAGCTGATTTCTGGAATTCAGCTGCTCTTGTCTTTGAGGTCTCTTTCCCATTTGTAAGGCATATTTTCCCAAATCTCCCTGTGTGGTGGGTGCTTTTCCGTGTATTTTTAGTTCTTTGAAGATCAGCAGTGGTCACGGACCACAGGTTAAATAACTTGCATTGCATTAGTCCCCTCACTCTGGGGCAAACCTTAATTTAGTTAAGCCATTACTGGTAAACATCGCACGAATCTATTCGGTTTCATGGAAACCCATGACGGAGATTCAATATCCTCCAGAGCTCTCCTGTGTCAATGTGTGAAGTATCTGTACAGTTAGATCCTTCCCCTGTTTATGAATTTGGGTGGGGGACATGGTGTGAGATTACAGCAGTGTTCCTCCCCCGCCAAACCCTGCAAGCAGAAAAAGAGAGAAATGGACTGTCTTTTTCTTTACAATTATCCTTGAATACAGGAAAACTGTTTTTATCGGTTGTCCTAAAGAGAAAACCTGATTCTTACTGCATTTCCCAAATTTTCCATTGTTCTCTTCTCTCTGATTTGTGCCATGCCACCTGAAGTGCAGTGCTCAGAGCGGGATAAAGTACTTGTGGCCTTGCTAGGTCCAGGAACAGTGAGCATCCACAAATGTCCACTATAGTGAGTCTCCTGTGAATATGGGATATCTGCCTTAAATCCTCTGAACCGCCACCTGCTCTCTATTTTGTTCTGTATTGCCTATATCAAGAACCTGGGCTGCTAACCTAAGATAGCTACGTGGGGAGACCTAAAATGATGTGAATATTCTTCACTGAATTTCACATCTCTGTATATTGTATATGTGTCATAAACATCTGTGATTTTTTTTTTTTTTAATAACAGTACTAATCTTTTTAATAAGCAATAACTGTTTGTGCAAATAGACTCTTCTAGTGAAGTCTTTTCCTGCTTCAAGTGGAGAAAGCTGTAGAACCAAGTTAGTGCTGAACCATATATGACAGATAGCCCAGCTGTTCCTCGGTAGGCAGTTTTTAATTCCTTCCTCTTAGAATGTTTTACAGCTAATTGTAATTATACTTTAAAGCTGATCACTTTCAGAGCCTGCCTGATGAGGCCTGCCTGTCTACAGTAGTTATGACCGTCACTCAATCCTGCAGAAAATGGTAGAGCTAGGAGAATGGTAATCTAAATACATATTACTTTTTTAATCTGAATATGTAAATATGAATCTGTTTATGAAACATCTAATAGTTGTCTGATATTGCTACGTTCTTAGGCTGGAAAATATTTGGCATGTAGATCAGTGGCCACCAATAAGGAGAGGATGTCACTTGTGCCCCCGTTAGTAGATGCTCTTGCTGGCAGTTGGTGTTGGGCTATGAGCATATGTGAATGCAACTGCAGACAAGTTCCTCCCCAGATGATAACTTTGATTGTAGAGAGTTGTTCCACAAAGGCAATACTGGAGGTGGAACTGGAGTTTTCAAAACACATTGCTGAGATCTGTAATATGTACAGATGTGTTTTCAGTTTAAAAGTCAGTGGGGGCTCTTGGGGTTCAGTTATACCTTTAAGCAAATTGGGTGGGCTGTCTTTAATTGATGAATTATTTTTTGAAACTCTCAGATAATCTTTGAGTTGTGCTTCTTAGCTTGAAGTTTTGCAGTTTAAGCTGGTAGAGTTTATCAGGCTGAACAACAAGTTTGTAAAGACTGAGGTGTTGAAATTAGAATTGCTGGCATATTTGCACATCAAAGGATAAAAATAAGGGCACTTCCACTACATATGTCAGACTTTAGTGTTATTGAATATGGTGGTTAACACTTGATACTAATAATTTCCTTAGTTAAACATACATCTCTCCTTCCCTGTTTATTACTGTTGTTCTTATCTGTTAGAACCCAGTGGCAGAGCCTTTTAAACAAGCAAATTTGCTTTTACCTCATGATAGCTGATACCAGTCTGGCCTTGTGTTCTGCAAAAGGGTTTGAAACTGGTGGCTATGGGTGACACTACTGAGAATCAGTACTGCTCCTGAATTAAGTGTTTGACCACATACCAGTAATATTTACCTTTCATAATCTTTACTGTCTGTTAAAATGAGATTAACGTTACCTCTGTGGGGCTTGTAGACTTGCAGATTAGAAACCTGAATAGCAATTTAGCTTCCCTAAATTAAGTGTTCTTATGCTATCACAGTGTTACAGTGGATTCTCAAAACCTGAAATCTGCATTGATCTTTGTTGCTCTTTTGCAGGACCTGTGTAAGATACATGCCGTACCCGGTAGTTATTTCTGTATGGCTTTATGTACAAAGTGAAATAATGTGCTTTTCCTCTGTCTTAACTGGCATAATACCAAGGCTTTTTATATAATACTTTGAAAACAGAAATGAGGGACACTCGGAAGAGTCCTTGGATCCCTGCATTAGATACATATCTAAAATCAAAACTGGTTAAAAATGAATGTTTTATAATAATGTCACTAGATTTTGTAGTTGCGTTTTCCTTTCATCAGTGACGTTTTCAAGTGACAGCATGTTACTGGATTGTGTTGGTACTGTTGAAAACATATGGGGTATGCCATTAATGTTTTTACTGTTTGCAATCTGTTTTTGACAGCACAGTTTATCATTAAGTACCTGGTAATGAACCATTGCAAACACTCTCCAGTGAAAGGAGTAAATGCAAATATCTCTGCAAGGAAAACAAAATGCATTTTTAGCTTCTGTGAAATCTCTGTCTGTGCAGGGTCCTCTTTCAATCATTCTAAATGTACCATTAAGTAGCACTCAGGGGCAAAACTGGAAGAAGTGGTACTGCAAGTGTTCCTGAGTGTGAAAATGGCTCTAATATTTCAGTACCTGCCATGCTATCATAATAGCTGTGTCTCCTCTCAGATGGGTCACTTACCTTTTCGTAAGTGCAGACCTTTGTATTTTAAAGAATAAAATTATTCTCCTGGAGTGTCAAAGATGTCACTTTTAGGTACCTTGGAAAATGTAGTATAATTGTGTGGGAAATGCAGATCGAGGGATCCAGTGGTCATCCACCTTCATCTCATTAAGACCTGATTCCTGAAAATGAAATTATTTGCTTGAAGCAAAGCTTTAATCAGTCTTCAACTTAACAGTTCGTTGCATTAATTTTTCAGCAGTGAGTTCTTCCTGTGTTGCAGTACACCACCTGATGCACATCTGAGGGGAAAAAAAGACTTCAAAAGATTCTGCTAGGTAGGAGGATGAAGCAAAACATTGGCAGCAGCAACAGTTTAATTTTTAGGAGTATCCAGTCCCCCACTGCCAGCTATAGTGTTTATTGATACTCCATCATTTATGCACTTCATGGCTTGTTCAGGAGGAAATACACAGCAGGACTGTTTTTGTCTGATGCAAAGACATTTGCCAGAATCCTAGCATGCTTTCCACACAATTTATACCAAAGACAGTTCTTGGCTTCATTAGAGGTACAAAACATGCAATAAATTAAATAATGTGGGCCTGGTCTTCAGCTCTGTGAATTGCTAAAAAATGAGTTATGTTGGGGTATCCTGACCAGGTCCGTGACCCAAGGTATCTGGAGAGAGCCATACAACTTTTCTACAGAAAGGCAAATGGACATGTGGCGAATAAGAAAAAAACTTAGTCACAGAATGAACTAACTCCAGGCCCAAAATTTTAAATGATATGATGAGAACTTCATGGCATGCATCCTCAGGGGCACCAACTAGAAAATGCTAAAGAAATACTCCTACGAGAGATTTTTTCCTAGTAGTATCAATAATGGGGTCATAGTGCAACAGAGGAAGGAGCCATAAGATCAGTTCACAACACTGGTGTGAGTGAAAACCCAAGAAATCTATATTGTTTCTGGGAGAGGGTCTAGAGGGCAAGCAACCAATCCTGTTCTGTATCGAGTAAGTTATGATCTTTAACCACTGTGGAAAATGGGGTCTTAATACAGTTCTACCCACACCTGTCAATTTCATCTAAGCACTTTCAGATGTCACCATTCTCCCCTATGTCACGGAATTGAATTTGACCTTGGCATAGAAATTGTGTATAATTCACTAAACCAACACAGGGCTGGTAAATTGCAGCTCGGTATTGATGGGATAAAATTGTATATTCAACTCCTCGGCTTTCAGAGAAAAGAGAAGTTACTGCCTCCAGATAGTCCTGAACTAATGTCACGATGTTGGAAACCATGTAAGTGGAATGACTAGCAAAGACAGGAATAATTCGGATGAACCTACGACAACAAAATAAACAGTTCTATAATAAAAACATGAATTCTCTGTTTGTGAGAAATCACTGTCACACCTCCTGCATTCAGACAGATTTCAGTATTGCAGTCTATTGTGCAACTGGTAAAGTTCTCCCATCTACACAAATACTTAGAAATAACTTTTACCAGTTCCTTTATTCTATTTAGAGTTTTGTAGCAGCTGATGATCACTTTATATAATTTCAAGTCCCATCTATTGAATTGCAAACAAGAAGGTATATACAAAAATGTATGCATCTGAAAGTCTAAATGCTCAAATAACACTTTATAGAAATCTTTCTGCTGTCTCATTTTCAAGTCTTATAAGACTTTTGTTATAAGTAATTAGATCTTTGAACACAGAGATTCCTACATACATTCAGAAACCCCATCAAAAATTAGAGGCTGCTTGAATGTTCTAATAACTGTATTTTGTGACCCACCATTTAGATCAGCCCTGAAGATCTCATTTACTCAGCCATCTGTCAGGTTCTTGCTTGTGTAGCTCGTCTGATTTTAGTAGAATTTCACCAGTGGGAGCAATTGATGGATTGTTTGGATCAGGATTAGGGTGACAACAATGCATGCAAGCACTTAGGGATCTTCGACTGCGAAAAGTTCTTGGTAGGTACAGCTCCCATTGTTGGCTTTTTGGTGAGTCTGGTTTACACCTGATGCAAAGTCTGTTGAAGGTGGAGATTTTGCATTAACTTCAGGGGATGTTAGATTAGAATGCAAAGTATCCTTTTCAGCAAAGCATGTACAATTGTATTAAGAAAGCGAGCAGGCCTGGTGAAAGTGTTAAATATTTAAGTGTCTTCCTGATGTGGAACTGAAAGCTTTTTTTCCTTCCATAATTTGGTTTGTGAATGGACTGTGATACATGCTTTCTGGTTAGTACTACTGAGACAGTTCAAGCAGCTGCCACCTCTTTGCTTCTGGGGAAGTTTGCTACCACAGCAGATACTTAGTGAGATGGACCTTTGACCTAACTCAGTATGCCTACTGTCTTGATAGCTTTGCTTCATACCTTCTTAGTCCATGCACATGCATTCCTTGCCTTGCCTTGCCTCTCACAGTGCTGTGGCAGACAATAAATCTTCAGTCCAGAAAGACATGCTACTTCCAGATATAAAACGATGTTTAGTTTTTTCTGGATGAAATCCAAAGCCTTGGTTAATAGAACGGACTCTCTGAAGAGTCACATTTTCAGTTCTATACAGTGGTGAAATAGAGTGTCCCCAAAACCTGACACGTAAATACACTTTGACTTGATATCTTACTGATAAGAGGACAAATACAATCAGAAGAGTTGATGCATATGTTCTTGTCTTCTGTTCCAAAACTGTCTCAAAAAAATCTGAAATAAATGTGAATATTGGAGTTAATATGGTATTTCTTAATGCCATAGTAAGACAAAGATCGAGGTAATTCTTGTGATGATAACTGCTCATTATGGTTCTGGTTCTGTGTCAGTGGAGACTTCCCAGCGTAGGCTGTTCCTGATTTGTTTTGAGTCAGACACAGTAAGATTTTTTTTCTTGCAGCTTCAGTTTGGTTCTGCAGACACCTTTGTAGAAGAGTTTTGCCTACGCAGCCTTAATTATCACCATCTTTCTACAGTATTGTGCTGCGTATGAAGTGCTCCTTGCTGTAGATGTTAAGTACTGAGTGGGCAAATGCTATTTTAGTTTAAACGCATGTGCAGACTCTGATCCAGAGAAATAATGCAGTTTAGCTGTTGTAGGCATTATTTTTCTGTCTTTTGTAGAATCGTGAACATGAGGAGAACAAGTATTTTGTTTAAATCCCTCATGTTTCAAACTTACGCATGTGAATAACGGCTTACATACAATTTCACACAAATGAAAAAAGTCTTTACAGGGTCAGGGTAGATATTCTGATGAAACTTCTTGTCTTGAGTTTTATGACAAGGTGGTTGCTTACAGTTGGATACTCCTCTATGAACTGATTCTTCAGTTTGGTCTGGTTTTACATGTGCTGTTATTACGTTGGGTAAATGAGTGGCAGGCCAATAGGTATGAAAATCAAAAATGAATGTGTTGGGTTGATACGGATGCTCCACTAGTAAAGTGGAGGTAAAATCTGCTGTATGATAGTCTGTTTGTAGCCACAGTTTCATTTCAAAGCACAGAAAGTGCAAGAATTAGACGATCTGTTTTTCCTGACCATACACAGTAATTCAATCCTTCACTGTGCTTCTTTCTTTGGAAACACTTAACTTTTTCTGTGAAGGAAGAGAAATAATTGTCAAATACCTAGATCATATTATATTCTTTCATAATGAAGTGAACAGGATTAACAAATAACTTTAAAGTGGATCATGCTCAATGGAAGCTAGTTAAATAGATAAAAATCTAATGAACTTTTTTATATATGTCTACTTTATATTTGTGTACTTCTCGTGCTCTCTATTTATCTGTTAAACCCAGCTTATAAATACTGGTATCTAAAGTATTTAAGGAAACAATTTTAGAGCAGTACTTTCCAATTCCATTTCTATTGAATTTAATTAAATGGAAATTAAGTTGCAAATAAAATACATCTATACTGCAGTTTGCCAGTAGTCCTGGAGTCCAAACATTTAGTTCACATCAAAACCTAGGTGATGCCTTACTCAAAAGTTTTCTATTTAAATTGCATTTTTTTTAAATCAGAGCAAGGCATTTTCTTTCATCCAGTAGAATTTAATGAATTAGGGAACATATACCTTTAAATTACATAAAAGAAGAATACTGCACTTAGGACACTCTTCAAATAACTTACTACCTTTGGCTGAAAGTATATATTGCTTACTTTGAAATGCTTCCTTTTAATGTGCACAGTTTTATTGCAATTAAATAATGAAGGCAGCCAAGTCTAATGAGTGTCATGAAGTGTGCTTCAGCTGTAATGTGTCTGCTACTTTTTGAAGCAAAAAGTACCACAAACGTTAATTAAGGAAAGTTGTTAAAAAGACAGACAAAAAATAAAAAAATGAAGTCAAAGTTATAGACATTAATAATGGAGAATATCTTAGTGGAAATTATAATACTGTTCTCAGTATAAAAATTAAGTCAAATCTATTAGACAAAAATAATTTTTGAATCTTGGTGTTCTTAGAATCCAGAACATTACGAAGCGTTGAAGCTGCATCTATACTAAAAATAAACTACTTCCAGGCCCCAAATAAATAGTTGTCTGTATTGGTTGTTAGTTTGGTCCCTGGCATTGTTTTAGCCTAGGCCAATGGTCTTTGAAACAATGCTCAGGTGTGGCTCCAAAGATTATATATTCCAAAAACCATTGCTGTAAATGGTTCGAGCATTGCTATTCTTGTTTGCGCGGCAGTTGGCGCCGGCAGGG
>NW_009226574.1:4301-4521 GCF_000690835.1 Fulmarus glacialis | reverse complement strand
TTCGGCCATGGGGCTGGGGACAGGGCAGGTGACCAGGAGGGACTGAGCTGTTGTCACCACATGGTGCTTGCCCCAGGGCGGGGCCCGGCTGGGGACATTGGGCGCTGTGCCCGTGGGGGCTGCCAGCATCACCATCTCGGTGCTGTTCCCCCAGCAAATGCTCTACGTGGGCTCCAGCCTGGGGGTGGCCCAGGTACGGCTGCACCAGTGCGAGACCTAT
>NW_009226574.1:3676-3949 GCF_000690835.1 Fulmarus glacialis | reverse complement strand
AAGAAGGGACGTGAGGCCACACAGCGGCCCAGGGGGGCTGACACCCGGCCACGTGGGAGCCTGGCTCTGCCCTCCCCGTAAGCCCGTGTCTGTCTTCGCCCCAGTGGATGATTTTGAGAGCGTTGAGGAGAAGGTGCTTTATGGGGCAGAAGACAACAGCACCTTCCTGGAGTGCGTGCCCCGGTCCCCGCAGGCCAGCGTGCAGTGGTTCGTCCAGAGGCCCCCTGACGAGCAGCGGGACGAGGTGAGGCTCCCCCTGCACCTGCCTTGCTC
>NW_009226574.1:3038-3283 GCF_000690835.1 Fulmarus glacialis | reverse complement strand
CCACAAGAGCAAGCTGGCCCAGGCCAAGCACGCCCTGGCTGGCGTGGACGTGGGCAAGAAAGGACGGATGGCCAAACCCCACGGCGAGAGGAACCGTGTGCCCCGGCAAGCGGCGGCCACTTAGAGAGGGCAGGGTAATGGCCGTGGGGTGGCCATGGGCGAGGACCGGCTCCCCGTGCTGCTGGTGGCCCCGGGGGCCTCCCGCCCTGGCGGGTGGCTTGCAGCAGTGCCAGCCCGGTCCCCCT
>NW_009226574.1:2111-2417 GCF_000690835.1 Fulmarus glacialis | reverse complement strand
ACAGCTCCAGGCTCTTTCCACGCCATCACTGGGCCTGGGAAGGATGATGCCTGCTCTCGCTGTGGGAGAAAAACTGAGCATCACCCCAAAAAGCCTCCGTGCCCAGGATGAGCCCTGTTGTCCGCTGCACCTGGGGAGCCGGAGCTGTGCCGTGCCACCCGGGGTGTACCCTGGGGGATAGGGCTCCTTCCAACCTTCCCTGTGGCACCAGGACCCACCCGGCAGTGCCAGCCTGTGTCTGGGGAACACTCCCCCCTTCCCCCTGTCCCCCTCCAGCCAACGACCGCGTTAGGGACGCGCAGGGCA
>NW_009226574.1:1678-2016 GCF_000690835.1 Fulmarus glacialis | reverse complement strand
CCTGTCCCCCTCCAGCCACAGACCGTTTTAGGGCTGGGCAGGGTCAGGGAGGAAAGCAAACGGCTGCGGGCCGGTTAGACCCGTTCCTGGGTAAACACGGGAGAGGCACTGATGCCACTGCCATCACTGTGCCCTGGGTGGGACCGGGGACACACAGAAGAAGGTGGCCCTAGCACAGTTTGGGGGGGCTGCACCCCATCCCTGGGTGTGCTTCTGGTGGTTGGTGGCCCTGCGGGGCTGGGTGGGACAAGGCTGGTTTGGGGGCGCTTGATGCTGGCTAGTGGAGCTAAACCAGCGCCCAGGGCCTCCCCCAAATGCAGGGCTTGGGGGTAGGTGCG
>NW_009226574.1:1071-1450 GCF_000690835.1 Fulmarus glacialis | reverse complement strand
AGCCCCACACAATGGTGTGAACCGCAGCCCTGCCGGGACGGGCATTGTTCAGAGGCAGAGGAACGGGAAAGAAAAATAATAATAATAATAATTAAACCCCCTAAATAGCTCGTGCAAAGCCAGGTCATGATATCACCGCTCCTCCCTGTGTGTGTGTGTTTGTGCTGCAGCAGCGGAGCACCACAGCTCGCCGCGGTGCCTTTGATGGGAGCAAAGTCCCCTGGCAGCGCTGCCCTGTCCCACGGTGCGCCTGTGGAGATGAGCTCTTGTCCAGCTCCCCATCCCACCTCTCCTGCAAACTCAGGGTGCCTGCATGGGGTGTCTCCTGGGATAGGAGAGCTGTGGTGGGGCTGGCAGGCTGTGGCACTGCCCCCCAGGA
>NW_009226574.1:0-927 GCF_000690835.1 Fulmarus glacialis | reverse complement strand
GTCCCACAGGGAGGGGAGCGGAGCCAGTAACACTGATTTACAGGCCAGCCTGGAGCCAAGCACGTGGATTTGGTTAATCGCAGGCCTGGGGGGCACATGAGAATGATAAGCAACAAGTAGAGACAAGAAGGGACATGGGTGTAAAGCCATAAATAAGAGACAGAAGTCCGATTCCTCAGGGCCTGGATTTAATGGCTCTGAAGCACTTGCAATGAGCCACGCCGCTGAAATGTCCACACCCTGTTGCCTCCGAGCAACCCCCGGTGCAGGGGCTGGGCTGCCCATCCCGGGGTCCCAGGGCCTCTGCTGCGTGTGGGACCTGGCCCTGAGGTGAGCAGCGGCAGAGGCTGGAGGCGACACTGGGGCCAGCGATGTTTCAAACTGAGCAGGAACAAAGACCAGGAGAAACCAGTCTCTGAAAGGGCCTCCTCCTCCCAGTAAATCTCCATAAACCTCTGCAGCGGCTGAGCCTGGCCCGCCTAGATAGGTTCACATCAGTAAGGCTGGAGTAGAAGGGCTTTTGTCAGGGGCTCTGTACAGCTCATGTTCCAGCCGTGTCTCTCATGATAACCATCGAACAGAGGCAACCTGGGTCCCTAGAAATTTCCAGGGGCTGAATGAACATGAACACGAACACGTCCTCACCCACCCCAGGGGGTGGAAGGAGACAACTTCACTGGGCAGGTACAGCGCTGTTGCCCCGCATCTCCCCTGCATGAGGGGAACAAGCCCTACCTGGGTCTTGGTGCTGCTGGCTGAGCCCTGTCCCCGGGGCAGAAGCAGGGTGAGGGGAGCGCTGGGGGACGGGGCGTGCATGGGAACAGCCACAGAACAAAGCCGCAGTGGGGGACGGGCACGGCCATGGATCCGGCTCCTATTTTTAGCCCACTTCCTAAGGAAGAGCAGTGCAGGGGCGCCTGCTCGCCC
>NW_009226573.1:0-32749 GCF_000690835.1 Fulmarus glacialis | reverse complement strand
TATGATATTACTCCCTATCAGTATCAACAATCAATAACATGGTTTATGCTGGGAAGGTATGAAGCCTAAAGTCTGCCAAAACACTCTGGTCTCATGCAAACTGTTCATTTGGGGGGATCTGACTCCCAGACTTCCAGAACAGCTCCTTAAATTATTAGGGAGAGTATTAGTTGTCATAGGCAAAATCCGTATCAGGGACCGCTGCGGTGAGTTTGTCCCAGAATCCAGGACTAGTCAATTTAATTTATTAGCACAGATGTCACTTAAGCATCTTGTGGAAATAAGCCTCAGAATCCACCTTTAAAGTCACTCCAAGTGCTGTATGTTACATCGTTAAACTGTATCCTCCTTTCTCATTGGGAAGGATGCAAAGCAGATGAACACGGTGCACCCAGCCCTGAAGATGAACCTCTGCTGCGTTGTGCCTTGAACAGTCATTAATGCTGCTGCAGAGAAGTGAAAGATTTCCTGACGCAGTCACATTTTCCAGGGAAAAGGAACTAAACAGGAATCAAAACTGCAAAAAAAATTAAACTAAGACAGGCCACAGCAGATGCAGCTAAGAAAGGATAAGAAAAGATAAGATATTCCCTTTCAAATACAGTCACACTGCTCTTGCCAACGTTACTGCAGTGCTACCCCAGCCACACACACCAGTGTAGGCACAAGCAGAATCAGTGTGTGTATATTATCTTTTTCCTTCCCACATCTGTATTTCTTCCTGCTGCAGTGTCCCCTCTCCATCCCATCAGCGTTTAAACCAGACCAAGACTGAGTATTTTAGCATGACTGGAATCCAATACACCCTTCTCCCTGTATACTCCAAGAAAGGAGCTCTGAGACATCTGACTCCACATGTAAGGGCCATAGTGCATCTCACTCTCATCTGTATGAGCTATGGTCATGGATGATACAGTCTGCATCTTTCACAACACTGATATCAAACAACATCACAGCACCACCAGGTATCATTAGCAGTGATAACTCCCTCTCTCCCTCTCTCTACTCCATCACCAATCCCCAGCTCCTTGCTAGTCTCACCTCATGGGTGGAGCTGTTCCTCAGAGACCAGGGAAAGTCATCCCTACTTCTGAGACTCTACCCATAGTGCAAGGTGTCACTGAGACTTTGCCCTTCACCCCACCTATCCCTGCAGCCTGAGATCCACATCACTCTCAAGGGACACTGTTTCCTTGGCCAGGGCATGCAGAGATCCAGTGACTCCCGGTGTATGTTCTGGCTCTGCTGGGAGAAAGGGAGTTCTGTAAGCTAGCAGGAAGGGTAAGCCCCACGACCCCTTCTCCTCCCCAATGTCACAGTGAGAAGACCAGGCACCACACCAGAAGCAATTCCAGAGGCAGGTGCAGAGGCTGAATCATAGTAGGACTACACGGTACCAAGCAGGTCCTCCCAGGGCAGCAGAGCATTGGGCCCCACACTGAAGACACTGCAGTGTATTTGCACCTCTGCCACTTGGTGATGCCTCCAATTTGGAATTGCAGTGCTCCCAGCTTGGTCACCATCAGGAGTGCATGGTATGGACGGAAGTCCTAAATGCTTTCTTCCCTCCTTATGTGATGCCCAGGTTTGATTCCCATATGGACATACAAAGCAACAGAAGGACTATATTGGGTGTACAGAGTAATCAGAAGACAGAAAGTGAGCAGCTGCAGGAGGTAACCAGTACCCTGTTGATTTGGAAGAAGCTACTACAGAAGAACTACACATCCCTATATAGTGAAGCAATTTAGGAAAGGAGGTGACTTCCTGAAACACCTTCCTCAGATCATCGCTAAACCTCTCTCAACCCAGGGATGTCTCTATGCTACCTTCAGCCCCTGCTTGACAAAGATGCATACACACCGAGCCTCCACAGACACCTCCAGCTTCCAAACAACATTCAGGTGCAAACGTAAAGGCATATTTTGCTCTACTGAGCGCTTAGGCTTGGATTCTCACTATCCCCAAGCTGCTTCCTACAAACCACTGGGGAAGGGGTCCTGCTGTTCTTCACCTTCACAATTGCATACCAAGAGAGAAAGGTCAAGTGATCATAGCAAAACAAGTCTTATATGAGCATTTGCTTCTCCCACAGGACTGGCTGAACTTGCTGAGCCTAAGGACACCAGGCTGGACTCACGGTCCACTCCAGGCTTGTTGACTGCAAGTGTCATAGAGATCGTGGTTACATGATGCATCTTTGACTATTACAAAGTGGCTTGAAATGGTCATTTTCTGGTCAGCATCAAAACATACTGTAAAGGGTGAATTTTGCTGTTAATAAACAGGGAAATTATTCCCCTATGAGTATGCAAATTGCTACTCAGGAAATGGCCTGGGCTATTAGGAGCTATTAATGTGCACAAAATCAATACACAAGCAGATTGTCTGCTTCATTCAGAGGGAAACACACCAGTCACACTGGCTCAGATTGGTCTGGGGGATGGAATATTATTTCTTCCCTTTTAAAAGAGCAAGAGTGTGCTATACAGACCTTGTGTTACCTGATGATGTCACCAAGAACATTATCATTTCAGTTCAATTCTTTGGACGTGGTAATTAATGAAGACAAATTTGGCCAAGTCACAAAGACAAATAGATGTAGAGCTCCCATCTTTCTCTGGTGACCACTTCTCATCTCCCTTCTTCATGAACTTCAGACTCCCACTGTTGTGTCTACTGGCTTGCTAGTTTCCCAGGAGTGGATGTCTGATGCTTACAATACATTTGAAAAGTAAGGATGAACTCTACACAGTGCAGCTAGTGTCCATCAAGCTATCGTTCAAGACTCTTTGAGGGTCTGTGGACAAGTTTTAAGCAGTCCATAAAGGTCACTGAGAAAAAATAGCTGGTTGTCAGTAAGTTGGTATTTATTGTACTGCCATTCTCATCTCCACCAACAATATTTAGAAGATCTGCAAATCAAAGAAGATTGGAAAACAGTTATCTGACTCCATCAGAGCTTAGGAATGGTCAGATCTCTTCAAAGGGTCAAAACTATATAACCCCATTTAATATCATTTACTATTGAACTGATCTGATTTTGGTCTAGATATAGGTTTTCTGTTTTTGCCAGTCTTCTGCATGAATATTAGCAAGTCTGAAGAATGACTACAAGCAGACACCTAAAGAAAAATAAGAACAGAACAAACATATATGACACTTCCCCATCTTTTAACCATTTCTAGCTCTCGGGGTCTACTGAACCTGATGTGTTTTGTTTATTTCGTAATCTGCAATCAATCTCTTTTGCTAGTGCTTATCAGGTCTCCCCTTGTTTCCATGTAAATTTCTTGCCTCTTCACCATCCTTTGTCAATGAGCTCCCCAGTTCTGCTTCTATTTGCATGAAGGACCACCTCCTTTTTTGTGTTTTGAACCTGAATCCCAACAGCCTCATTTGATTGCTCCAAGTCTAGTTACCCCAGAAGAAACAGGTAACTCTTAATCCCTACTCAAGGTCTCCATGCCATTCATAATTAGACCTCTGTCTTACTTTCCCCACCACCCATAGTCCCTTTTCCAAGTGGAAGAGTGCCAGCCCACTCAGTCACTCCTCAAACAGAGCTGTTGCTTACATTGATAATCCTCCTTGCCTCCTCCAAACATTTTCCAGTTATAGTCTGAAGATGGGGTACCAGGACTGCAGATGGTACTCAAGCTCCTAACATAGCCTTACATTTGATTTGCTATTTAGACTGCTACTGAGCGCTGAGATGATTTTTGATGGCGATATCTATCATAATCCCATAGTCTCATTCCTGATCAGCAAGGGCCAGCTCAATGCCTATCACTGTGAAGCTAGGATTATTTTTCCCCATACCCATCACTTTACATTTACCTACACAGAATTTTATCTGCCTTTTCATTGCGCTGTCGCTCAGTCTTGTAAGGTCCTTCTGCAACTCTTTACAGTCAGTCCTTTTCCTTACTGCCCTGAAGAGCTTTGTATCATCAGCGAAGTTGATAATCTCACTGCTCACCCCCTCTGCCAGATCATTTATGAAAGTGTGGAACGGCACAAGTTTCAGGACGGACTCCATCCCACAGTGACTTCTCTCCATTCTATTAGTTGGCCAGAGACTCTGCCCTCTGTTTCACATTTTTAAGTATGCCAGGATATTCCCTCTTATCCCATGATTGTGCAGTTCCCTCTAAAGCCTTCTGGAAATCTAATCTAACCAAATAGACTCACCATTATCATTGTGCTTCTTTACCCCTTCAAATAAATTAGTTTTCAAAGGCAAAACCTTTCTTAACAGAAACCGTGTTGACTTTTCCCAAGGAAAATTTTCACATTTATCAGGCATTCATTGATTCAATTCTTTGTTATATTGTCTATTAATTTGCCTAGTACAAATGTCAAATTTACCAGACCACAGTTCCTTAGATACCCTTGTGGAAACTGTTTTAAAGAATGGCACCATGCTTGCTACCCTCCAGACTTCAGGCACCAATGGAAGTTTAAGTGAATTATACAGTCCTATAAGTAATTCCACTATTTCTCTTGAAAGTCATGAGTGACTACCACTTAGTTCTGGTGATTTATCAACATTCATTCTGTATGTCTGCAACACAATTTCTGCCACAGTTATTTAATAGCAGAGATGCTAGTCTGTCTTTGATTTAATTTCTTCTAGTTCAAGGACTCTCCAAATTGTATTCTCTACTGGGATCACTAATTCAATTCTAGGAAAATCATTATAATAGGCCAATTATGATAGCAAATATAAATGCTGTACTCAAAATTAATAAATTTATACTCCTCACTGCTGCTCCTTCTTCCTGCTGTTTCTTTTATACCTGTATTACCCATGAATGCAGTTATGATTGCATACTCCATAGGCTTTATAGGCCTTTATGGCAGATGTAGCTCAAACTGATCAGTTAGCCTTGCGCAACTTATGCCTTCCTCAGTCCTTCCTCCAAAAACAACCTCCCAAACTTACACTAAACTTGATTGGATCAAAAAACTCTTTGGCTCATCTGTCATACAGCGGTTACACTGCTGTAAGGCAGATGAAGAGGGTGTCACAGAACTTACCATCATGTTTGAGGAAATGTAGGAAGACAGATTTCTGGGGCTCACAGGCCCAGTCCTGGAGTAGCTGTATCTTTTGCCAGGACTCTCTGAATCCCAGATTTCAGAAGGAAGCCATGTAATAATGTGTTTTCCCTTCAGCATCACTCAGAATGCAACTGTGTCCTTCCCTTCCCGTCTTTTTGTGCAACTAGACCACTAGCCCCCATTTCTGGCTGCTTCCCTTATCAGAGTAGCAAAGATCAGATTGTGTCCATGAGCCAGATTGCATGTCACACTGTCCTGTTAAAAGAAGATAGCTTGTCCTAATAGATAAGGATGTAGAATTAGGAATGGTGCCAGCATGCAGGGATAAAATGGCTAAGGGTCACACAGGCATGAATGTGAAGCATGCAGGAAATTGTGATCGTTGATAATACAGCAACACCACACATCAGTGCAGTATGGTTCTGTGCAAAATTATGTGTTTCTATGGGGTGACATATTTATTCTGTAAGTATTTACGAGAGTGGAGGTCAGGACTAAGCTTACAGCCTGACTAGAAATGCTTTTATCTCCATCATCCATTTACAGTTCTGATGAGTGACCATCTACACGCAGCCTGAGAAAGATGAGATGACCACTCCTCCCTTGGCAGTACTTCAGATCTTTGTTGCCTGCTGGAAAAAATGGGCATTTTCATAGGAAAAACATTTTTTTTTTCCTAGGAGCATTTTGAGTTTTAATTAATAAACAGAAAAGGGGGAGAGGTGGTCGTGATGGGGAGATAAGGGGATTTGCATCATTGGACATGACCAGATCTGAATTGTAACCTGAACCTGATTAATTATAATTGATTTTTTTTTGGCTGAACAGATGATTTATCTGATACTATTGCCTATAACATACCTGGACATAATGCACCCACCTGTAAAATGCTTTGACAGTTGTCAGCAATCTCATTCCTACATGTTGCTGCAGGTTTTGACCACTGCTAATGCACGGCTTGCAGTGATAGTGTCCGTAACGATGGGAACCGAGACATGTTTTGGTTCCTCAATGGCATTTGTGCCGTTCACTTTAATGTGGAGTTTTTTGGGACAGTAACTTTTCTCTTTCCTCCGAAAGAGGAGTCAAGAATCATTTTTTTTTTGAGATGAAGCAAGTAGGCAAGTGGGGTCAGGCTGAGACTGTGGTATGAAATAAGGCAGCTGAGAGAACAAAGGCTTTGTAAAACGAACAAAAGATGGATGTGAACTTGAAAGTGAGAGAGTCCAGGGCTCAAGCAATTAGAAAGACAGCCAAGGACCTTATATAATGGTGTGTGAGGCTGTGATTAGAGACAGTCAGATCTTTGGATGAGTGACAGGGAGCAGACGAGAACATATACTCACTGGTAACAGTGCTGTCACAGTGTCAAGCTAGAAGAAAACAAATGCTCTGTGTGAACCATTGCCCTTGCTTCATTCAGCAAGATACAGACCACTGCATCTAGAGAGGGGAACGGGGTCTGGCTTTTTCCTTGACTGTTGCCTCATCGCCCTCTTTCAGTGTGATTGTAAGGCAGACCGAACGCCTCCCTGGTGGATAAATTCCATGTACATGGACTTACCTTTGTGGCTGGCAAGTCAAGGAGCAAGCAAATGATGTGAGGACTAATTTGGAGATTACCATTGAGGATTCCCAGATGCAGTGAGCTTGGTGAAGCAAGCTAGCTCTCCTGTGAGGTGGCAACACTTAGAGAAGTGTCCCAATCAGCTCAATTTTGCCTAGGTTTCCAACAAGACCCAGAATCTGGGAGACGCAAACACACCTCAGAGGTACCTTCAAAAACATCTTTTCTTGGGCAAGGGCAGTAATGGAGCCAGACACTGTATAGAAAAGGAGGAAGTCCTTTAAAACGCATCCATCCTTTGGTAACTGTAGGGCCATGAGGCGAGAAGGGGAGGGGCAGAGGCAGCAGCAGCAGGTGTAATGAGACACGCACCCCCCTTACAAGCACTATACCAATCTCTAGCCACCAGACCACTTCAATTTGATGTAAGCTTGAGCGGCCTTGGCTGCTCTGTCACAGAACAGAGGGACCACCCTTGCAGGACTAGGAGGAGGATGTCCCAAGTGGCCTTCACATCTTTCCCTGTGGCAGGTGTTCAGTGCAGCACTGCAGTAATCACCTCTGAGGAGGAAAAGATGCACTTCTGCAAGTGGCTGTGAACTGTCCTAAGAAAGCTGCACAGCTGTATTAATTCCACATCAAATATTTCATACGAACATAATAAAGTCCAAGAGTGCAACCAGTCTTTTTGACATAAAAAACACACCACACTTTAAAAAATATTGATTTTATTCATACACCCAGCCCATTTAACAGTGGATCACACTGGTAGGAACAATCACAAATATCTAATTATATGGTTTCATCAGGTTCTGGCCTGTGCAACATTGGTTTTGATTCAAGCACGTATTATGGCATTACCAATAAGGACAATGATTGCTGTTCAAAGCTCAGTTGAGTCCCATCTCCTTGGTCAACTTTCATGCCCAATACCCTCTTCTCCCACTACGTGTGGGATTCTCTATAAAAAACTTGTATTCTCAAAGTCCAGAAAACAGCCTGAAGCACTGCACTTTCAATGCTCCATCTAAAAACTCTGTTTACCTCACGTACTTTAATTGAAAGACTTCAAGTTTTCAGTGCAACAAACAAACAAAAAAGCCCTACCATCCACAATTTCTCAAAAATGTTGGACCAGACTTGCATAAATAAGCCTAGCTCCAATAAGAGAGCTGGAATTACTTATCTCACCACATGATCTGGCCTGCAAATCCCAACTATCTTCCTTGAAATAACGCATCGGAGCAAGGTTTCACAGCAAAAGCAAAACGATCCCGTAACTAACATGCCTGCTGTTTGTGCTGGCACACAGTATGGTCTAAAGTCTCTGACCTTTGTGCCATGTATCTGAAGGGTACCCATACACTTCTGCAGCATATTCACACCTTTCTAAAGGCAGCCTGCACTTAGGTTGACTCTGAAGACAACTGCCCTTGCAAGAAGGGTCCTTGGCAGCTCTGGCTACCCATGGTCAGCCACATGGCTTTGCCACACAGATCAGGATAGACAATGACTCAGAGAAGTCCCACACTGCAAGCTGGCCTGCACTAAGACGTAGAGTAGGTCTCTGTATTGTTTGTGCCCAGACAATAGGAATGTAGAGTCAATGTTGCCTCCTAAGAACTGCGGGGTCACACCCACGCTCAGGACCACTGAGCAGACCTGCTCCAAAAGCATCTTTGGATCTGGCACCTCAGGGTTTCTTTAAGCCCAGTCCTATAAGCCTGTTTGAGTCACAGGTAGTCAGGAAATCACAGCCCATCAGAGGATCACACCCTCAGCCAGCAGCCACAAGGAGGTATTACAGTCCTCTCCTGTTACAGGTGCCGAGAGCCACCAAGTTAGAGTGAGCTGCCTTCTACCTCTTTTCCCTCACACATCGACTGTGAGGACTGCCAGACAGGCTAAAAGTCACTCCTAAAGATGTACAGGGTCCTAGGGAAGCTGGATGCCCGGCATCCATCAGAGTACCTCTGAAAATCCCAGTCGTCATGCTCACAGTACCCTTTGCTCCACTCTTCCTCTCAGTCTCTCCCCTCCCAGAATCAATTCTCTCTCCCCACCCTCCCACTCTCCTATGCAGAGAGCTGGCACAGGGTAGGTCCACCTTTGGTTATGGAGTTTTGGCTGCATGGCTGACCTTTGCCGCTGCCAAAGGGAGGGGATTCCAGGCCAGAGCATCCCTCTCTGCCCTTCACTTTTCAGAGCTAATTGGGTTTTCTATCAGTTTCAGCATGGCACAGCATGGACTCGTGGAGCTTGAAAAGCAACAGAGGTTTTTATCACAATGGTGCAATGGGAGAAGACTTCAGAGCATTTTCTGGGAATGCTGAATACAATTATATTACATTTTCAGAACTATCCAGCTATTGTGCCTTCTAAATCACATGAAAGACTACGAACAGTGTTATTTCAGTGAAACTCTCTACAGCCACTGAAACTAAGTCACTACCTCCTTTAGAGCAGGCAACGGACTCACACGTTCACAACAAGAATTGACTGTACATACGCTAAAGCAAGACACTTCATAGGTAAATGAGAAATACCTCAAGTTTGGGCCCATCCCTTAGACATCAGATATTATGCATGAACAGGATGATTACTACTTGTAGAGCTATGTGAAATGTCTACCATTTATCTGAGTTATGAAAATAAACTTTTAAAAAGCACAGTAATCCAGGGCCAAAAGACAGGCAGACAAATGGACAGATTTTGGCCGCTTGATCAATTCTCCAGAGAAAGCTATTTGCTCTTCAAAGGGCTGACCTCACGCATTTGCCAGGACTGGATCCTCCACTTGAAAAAAGGTTTAAAATAAGTTTCAGTAACAGAGTCTTTTGGAGATGCCCTGTGTCCGTTTCCAGCTTCCCACAGGACTCACTGCTTGTCTGGGGTTTTTGATGAACAGCTCATAAATTGCTGCGATTTAGCCACTGGAGAATGAATCCTGCTTTATTTACTTTTCCTAGAAATGAGACACATTTGAATCTTGTATGGGATTCTCCCTGCCTCTTCCCTCCAACCCCTGTTCACATCTAGTTTCAGTTTCCTGGAACTAAGAGTGTTAACCCCTTTGAAATAAATGTTGTATTCCCCGCACACAGGGAAACTTCACCAACTCTACAGTAAGAAGATGCAACAACCTCTTTTGCAGCATCCTGACATGACAGCCTTACAGCATCCAGAATCCGGCCTAGCAAGAAAAAAAAAGTCATACGTATTAAAAAAATGCCCAGGACAAACGTGTAATTTTGCATGGATCACAATTAAGACATGTCAACCTAAGGGTTCATTTCTTAATGAGAGTCTTTGAAGGGACTGAATTTGAGATATCTTGTCAATATAACTGCAGCTGGGTACAATGGAAAGTGCTACTTTTCTCTGCTTACCTTGACACCTAGTGGGATTTGATTTATGGGGGATTTTTCCTTACAGCTGCTGGGAATTATACACATCTCTTCTTGCATGAGATGAAATATGCATATTAGAAGGTTGCAAAGTGTGGTAGGATGCATTGCAGTGCTTAGCTGCTCCAAGGATGGAGACCCAAGGTCTGACCTTTACTGTAACTGGGACTTTTTTACGTTCCCATAGCCATTTTCTTGGTGTCTAATTTTAAGTCTTTTTAGACAGATCTATATTAACAATTTGGCGTATAAGCCTCTTCCTCCATGCCAGGGTCAGGAAAGCCTAACAGAGCAAGAGAGGGATTTTTTAAAAAATTTTTTTAATCAGATCTGAAACAATTTATTGAGGCAACGAATGGAAAATGCGTTGGGCCTGCAATGACTCTTCTTCATTTAGAGAATTTTCCATGTCACACTTCGATGCAGTCCACTCTAGCTGTAGAGGTCCATCTGTGCTGGTGGCACATGAAACCTAAAGGGCTATTCATAAGTTATTAAAAATATCTGCAGTCCTCTGCAACAAAAGAGAAAGAAAGGCAAGACAGAAGTGACTGGAATAAATGTGGCACTTGGGCCTTCCTAAATTGGTCAAAGTCTGTTACAATCTGGAAAGTCACATAACAGTTTCTCATAAAGCAAGCAATACTTACATTTCATTTCTCTCTCCACGTCAATAGTGCAAAGCCTCAATTCTGCCAGTTTAACATGCCCCTAAAAGTTACCTATTACATTTTTCTTTACACAGGGTGGTTTATGTGTTCCTATGACACATGGTTAGGATGTGACATTAAATTAATCACTTCAGGACTCCTGAGTCCTAAACAAAACTCTGAGTTCCAGACTGAATTTAATTGTGTGAGTAGTTGACAGGGCTAGTCATGAGCTTAAAGAAGTTAAGCATGTGCCTGCCTAAATGCTATGAGAAACTCAAGCCTCGCATTGCAAGAAATTTACACCATTTATATTTTTACACAGTATTTTCCACCAAGACAATTCCATTTCCCACTCAGTACAGGAGTGTGAAAGCAGTTTATTCCACCATGAAGACCATACACCTTCTAATCCTCGTTGTCCCGCAACTCCTGCTACTGCTTGACAATGACTCAAGTAGCCAGAAAAAGAAGAGCAAGAACAGGCTATAAAAACAGTGTACCAGTGAAAAAGCCCTGGGCCAGAAGGTTGGTTGCAACATTGCCAAAGACCACTGGAGGAGAAAGAAAGAAGTGGGAGAAACATCAGAGACTGGAGAAGCCTACAAAGTGAACAAGATTTGAGAAGAGTTCCATCTAGCTTCAGAAAGCAGAAAGTGGCAGTGGTATATAAAATATATAAATATGCATGCTTGTATAAATATAAATATATATAAACACATTCACACTCACACAGAAGCTACATATTTAAGCAATGACTATAGATATATATAGATGTGTAAAATATTACAAGTAAGAATTTGTAAAATGCATTTGCTCTTCAAAAAGTTTTCTAAGAAAAAGCCAGCTCTACCAACAAAATGTATGGCCCACTTGCTTTGAATTCACCAAAATGATGAGAAATCTCTGGTTTGCAAGCTAAATCTGTGCTGATCATCAAAGCAAAATTCCCTCACTCAATTTTCTTTCATGTAAGCTTTTTTCTGCAGATTTGTATGTTGGAGAGGGAAGTTTTCAATCCAGGGATTACAGAGAGTGAACAAGCCGGTAGAGATATGAAGGCTAGCTCATAGTTTTCCAAAAATTCAGAGCAACAATAACTGGATACTAGTGATTGCTTGGAGTTTGATAAGTCAGAGACCCCATCAAACAATTCACAGGCAGAGACAGATGTCTGCAACAGCTGCATTAATTGAATCTATGACAAATCACTGGATTTTCCTGCACAGTGAACAATCACAGTGGGGTTTGTTAGTCCAATTCTACTCTTAGTTTTATACTGATGTATCTGATGTTCATCCTCCTCAAAGTCAGTAGAGATGTTCCACTGGAAAAGAGTAGAGGATGAGAGCCTACATATTTAATATTTGATATGTAGGATCTCCTTTTATCCATCGTGTATATTATAATCCAATAAATGCTTAGAAATTGTAAAATATACTTCCTTATAGCTTGTTTCCTGATCTACAGGGAGAAAATCCCTGCTCCTTTATGATTCATAATTTTTTTAGTAAAGGTCCTTAGCAGCAAACAAGACTCCTCTTGCACTGGAAGTATTGCATGGTTAAGGTATGTAATGTCATCTGCCTGTCCAAAGTAAGCATTATGCAAAACTGAAAATCAATAGCGATGCAAATGGTCCCAGTAAATAAAAAGAGACATGACATAAACAGGTTTTTGAGTTTTGCATGAAAAAGTATTTGCAAATCCAAAAGCCCAAATCTAAATTTTTCTGGACCACCTTTCATCAAATGTTCTATAAACAAAGCAACTGCAGGGATCAAACACTACAGCACTAAGCAGATGTCTGAAAACAGCTCAGAAAGTATAGCTGATTACCACATAGTCATTCAACATTGAAAATATTGTGAAAAACCCAAACAGTATGGCCACAGGACAGCAAAACTGTCATTTTAAATCTTTCAAATAAGCAAGGAATTAGACAGTATAATGCAGCAGTGAAGGACTGACATGAAACCAGGGGCCAGATCCAAGTTTATAATGGTGTTTGAAAGCACCATTTAAATAATGATTACTATCACTCACGCAGAGAAAGTGACAGGAAAGATTTGACTGTGCCAAAAGAATGCAGATGGACCAAAGAGGATTTTTCTATGCCTATAATTCTACAAATGTAAAACTAATAAAGTATCTAAAAGGAACTGACATGAAGTAAGGCAACTGTTGAAGCATAAAATAAATGAAATATTAAAGTAGTCCTTGCCAGCCTATGACCTACTCATTGCTCACTTATTCCATACTTACTTTTAAATAATATTTTAATATAAAGTACAAAACTAAACCAAGAATTTCCAAAGTAGCCAGTGACGTTGGATGCTCAGCTTTACACTCCAAAGGGACTGAATTTCAGAAAGCAGAATGCAGGTCTTGTACAGGCATCCAGAAACAAAACCTGCTACACTGCTGCCATTTGTTGAAAGGTGGGCCTCATATATGCGTAGAGGGATTCAAAGGATTAATTTTGGGGACCCAATTCTCTATCCCGTATTGCCCTTAATTTTGAGAGTCTGATACTGATGCCTAAGTTCATAGTAAATAGCTCCTAACTCCTCAGTGAGGCTTTCTGAAACCAGTGACATGAAAAAATAGACTATGCTCTGGAATGGGATCTAAACTCACTTGTGTGATTTTTCAACCCCATTTCAGACACCTCCTACATTTATGATTTGAAAAGATGCAATAATCCTCATATTTAAAAAACCCTGCTGCTTCCCGCTACCATGCAAGATCCTTGAATCCTTCTCAAAGATAGTCATAGTTGAAAACACTGGGGATACCAAAATGTAGGTAAAGTTACTTCAAGTGCACGTAACTCCACTGAAGCAAATTTTGCTCGCTTCCATTATGATCAAGAGACACATGTGGCAGCCAGGCTATTACGCTGTGCAAGCATAAGGGAGACATGACTAAACAGGCCAGATCCAATGTATTTATAGTACCCATCTTAAAACAGAGAAGCAAAAAAGAGCAACAGAATTGTGAAGCAAGCAACTCTGTTTCTCATGAGTTAATAAGCTACAAACTCCTTCCAGTGTCCTGCTACAGCAAAGGGAAATGGGTGCAGTGGACATATAAAATCAGCTGATGTTACAGTTCAAGTGGAAAGATGCAGCACTGCCTCTGTGATACTGGTAGTTTTAGCTTGAATGAGTGAATCAAAATGTTCAGGGAAATTCCCAATAATCCATCATCCTTCCTTAAATTAAATCCCCAGTTTAACCCCACACAGTGCTGGCCATATGCAGCTCGCACTTCTCTCCCTAGGAGCCATCTGGAACTCCCTTGAGGAATCTCAACTTTCAAGCAAATGTTCTGTTTAATTCTGACATTAACAGTTAAAAGGACATTGTTGGATTTAATGTCCTTTATGACATTGTGCAAAGACTATATTGACTTGTTCCAGAAAATGGCTCTTGTGGCCAAGTCCCACATCCATTCCCTTCTACGTGACTAAATCCAATGTAGCAAGGCTAAGTGCTTGTCCTCAGCTGCCACCAAACTCTGCAGACACACAAACCATAGAAAACACTGAATTTCTCCACGTGCCTGTGGCAAATGACTGCCACTCAGGCTGTCTTATGCTTCAGGCATCCCCAGCACATACCACCAGGCCATACCTCGCTACATGTATAGCTTAAAGCCTTAAGCAAGAGGTCCATCTCTGAGCATGCCGACAGGCTTTGCTCCACCCCTAGCGTGCTGACCACCGCTGCTTTCTCTCACATCACACCAGAAGGAGAAGAGCCAGAGGGGATAGTTGCTTCCTCTTATAAAACAGCTCAGGGGTGAGGGCACTCATCCTTGTTTCTGTGCTCTTCTCTATTGCAGTTGCCTCCAAGAAGAGAAGCCCCAAAGCTCCAGGCATTAGCAATTTGGCCACCAGGTGCTCCCAGCACTGCCTGTTTACGTGGTCTTTGCCAAGTGTTACAATTTCAAGATCCACTGGCAGAATGACAAAACAAGGCAGATCCGCCAGGTTGCCGGTGGAAAAACTCTCACCCAGGAAAGAAGGATGGAGCGAAGAGCAGGAGGTCTCATTCCCTGCTCCAAGGAGTGCTCTGGAGCCATGCTTCCTCTTCTGCATCATTAATCCTATGTCCTACAAAGCTTCAGCAGCAAGGAGAACATCCTGCTGCATGCCTAAACCAGCCTCCTCTGTTGCCTGATGGCCAGCTAGCAGCGTGGGTCCTGCTCACTGCACAAAAAGAAGCTGCCCTCTCTCTCATGTCTTCAAAGAGCCAGTCGATGCTCAGCTTAAAAAAAAGGCTATATCTCTGTTATCAGGGGAGGTTTCTGCCCTGTAAGTCCTGCCTCTGCACAGCCAGGGTGTAGAGCTTCATGAACATTGTGGAGGGTTCACGGCACTCCCCAGCACTGGCTATCTAGATAGCTCTCCGGTAGCAAAGGAAACCGCTTAAATACTTTAAACGCCGAGGCAGGCAACTCTTCTCATGCAAATGGAGCCTTCATGGCCAAACTCACCTCTGCCACATGCTGCCAACACCCTATCGCAGTGCAGGTCGCACAGGCGAGTGTTGCCTTGTCAAATACCTCCGTGGCCCACAGGATGGCACTGTGCCACCCCACAAACTCGTCACCGGCCTTTGGTGGCGTTTCCTGACAGAAACAGTCAGTATAACGCAGACTTTTTCACATCACAGGTTTTTCCTTTGAATTTTCAGGCATTCCAGAATTCAGCATAATTCTACAGATTCTCCCATGCCGGCACACCAGCTGATCCCCTGTGTCTTTGCTCAGAAAGATCACCATCTGCTTTCTGTGGGCATTTTGCTTGAATAAACAACAGTAAGCTTAACCCCAAAAAGGGTTAGCCTACACAGCAACCTCCAGAACAACTGGTTCTTTTTGCTGCTGAGAAGTTGTATTTGGTAAGCCTGAAACGAATTAATAACAGCTATTGCTTATAACATGCTTTATATGTTCAAAGTACTGTACAAAACCAAATTCAATTAACAGTTGCTAATTACCACATCACTTGCATTCTATTTAAGATCACTGCACAAACTTGGAGTAGCCTACAGCTATCCAGCGTGGACTGGAGGGGGCTCAAGCCTTTACATGCACATGCATGGACACATTTGGCACATATGCTCCAGCTCAATTGATACAGCATCGCGATCCTCTCCCATTTATGGGTCAAAGATGGAGCCAAACCACAGACATTAAAATTTGGACTGTGCCTTCTCATCAGTGTTTGAGGATCCTATGACGCAGGGTTTAGATTTTTCCCTAGACTCACAAAGCATCCCTTCAATAAAAATATTCTAGGAGAACAGCAGAGTCAATGACTTCAAATTAAAATTCAACACGATATGCTTGTCCTTATTAAAATTTTTGAAAAAGATCACCAAGGTCAATTACTTCAGCTTAAAGTAGCCGAGAAGATGAAGTAACTTGAGTTTTACTCAACTTGAGTCTAACCTTCCTTATCAGCTTTAACTTCAGTGGCTAGTCCTTGTTAAAGCCTTATCTGTTTTATCTTCATTGCTGTTTTAAATGTTTTTTTGCATTATGCATATACTCAGGGAACCAGCACACAAAATCACAACAAAATATTAGAGCTGGATCTACAGCAGAGGCAAAGACAGCAGTTGCTACGGACAACGGGCTGCTGGGGATAGCAAAACAGCCACGGTCCTGCCACCTGCCTTGCTTATACCCAAGCCCTGGGAAACCAGGATTGTGGCTGCTGATGAGAAGAATCGTGGAAAGGGGCTGGGGGACTGCCACGGTTGTGGGCAGTGGTAGTAGTCATCTCCACTCCTTACCTCTCCCCTCCTCCCAAGGGCCTCCAGGGCGCCGCTGGCTCAGCTCTCCTTTCTCTCTCTCTCTGTTCCTCCCCAAGGCTTAACCTGGCCCCACATATGCAGCAATATTTAATTTTGCCTTCGCAGCTGAGACACATCAGGCTGGCATAGCAAAACGTTAATAAACTGAAAGCAACTGCATTAATTTATACGAAAGCTGCCACGCTTTGATGAAGTCATGGGGTTAAAAGAAAGCACCAAGAGGGAAGGCGTTGCTTTCGTGACACATTCAACTCACACGTGGAGGTGTGAGTGGAGGTGGCATGGTGCAGGTCATAAAGGCCATATGCTCAAGGGATCACCAGAGCTACAATCACCTGGAGACAAGGAGTGTGATCAAAAAGTGCAATGTAAACATAAGTAGCAACTTCACTTAGAACTCTCCAGTCCCTAAGAAGTGGGTGATTTAGGTTCAAAGGATCCTTTGCTCCTGTTGCTCTTTCACTGTCAAGTACTAATCCAGCTTAGAACAAGAGGCAGGATTTTCAAACGTGCTTGCTACTGGTCCAACTCTGTTTCACTATGATCACCAGAAGAAATTCCCAATGACCACTGTAGCCATGGTGTGGTTAGGCGTATCTTCTGAATGCCTGGCTGATTAGTTAAGTATATTTATACTCCCACTATAGTCACCTGAAGACCCAGTAGTCAGGTTTACGATTACTGATGGAAAGCATAAAAAGGGGTGTAGGGGCACAGGGAAATACTAAACAGAGGCAATGTCACTGAAGCAAGTAAAGAGGGTCAACATCCCATTTATCCTGTTTCCAGCTGTGAAAATAATGATGCCCTTTATGGAAGTTACAACCATGTGAAATCAGAAACAGGCTTACAGAGAAGCTGACTGAAGGTCCCACAGTAAGCAGTTGCCCTAGCTGCAAACCTAAGTCCAGCCTCCCAGCCCTGCCTCACACCATCTGCTCGTGGTTCCTATAGGAAAAAGGGTCATTTGCATTATCTGGAGAAAAATGAGCTTACCAGTGAATATATTGATTGTTCCTATAGATCCTTATCACTGGTAAACACCCAAGAGCGTGCTGAGGAAAGAAAGACATTATTTCCCTTCTACAGTTGGGGAAATCGAGGCACGGGAAAAATGAAATGTCAGATCCATAGCAGGTCCAGACCCAGAATACGCCTGTGAGCCTCAGTCCGTCCACAGACTATCAGGGCCTTGTGGCCGATCTGACAACCAGTGCACACTCAAGAACATCCAAATGGGAACTTTAGACACTGAATTTTCAAGATAACAACAGGTCTTATTTCCTAACCATATGGAAAATGGACCAGCTGAAAAACTAAAGACCTCTAAAACACCCCGTACCACCCTGCCTAGTTGGCATCAGAAGAAAAATGTGCTGTTGTATGAATACCAGCTGAGAATTTGGCTCCACTTGCCTGAAACCAGTCCACTGCATCAGTAGAGTTGTTAAAATATTTCGGCCATCAAGAACACTTTTCATGCATCATTGGGCACAAAGACACGACAATGGGCCCTCTCCAAAAATGTAACTGAATCAGGCACTTAAATATGCTATAGGACAGGAGGGAATTTGCAAAAGGATTCATCTGGGCCTTTTCACATATGCTTGCTTCTGAATCACCAGTATATGACTAAATATAAACCATGAGGAGCCATAATTGCCATTCTACGTATCCTTGTATTCCTCTGAAAGACCATAAAGGAACAAAAACTAGCAAAGCATTTAGGAGGATTAGTTCTTAACAATGCCAGTAAAAATCTTTAAAAAAATGATCTTGCCAGATTCAAAGTGCAGATTTCACTGCTCAGTACCAGTGAGCTGCTAGTGTCCAAATCACCTTCATGCTTGGAGGGCTAATACGAATCTATGAGAGAGATGGTGAACTCCTCCCATCTCCAGCATATTTTCTTCTGCTGCTTTAATACCTTGGTCCCTGATAGCAATTCAAGGGGCGAAAAAAGAAAAACCTGCATAAATTTACTTCTTTTGGACTAGCTGTGAAAAGTTGATGTCAGCCTCTTATCTCCATGACACATTCAACGGGCTTTCAATTTACCTTGCAGTAAGACAGCTCTGGGCTTTGTCAGATAGAAATATTTTGCACACCTTTAATTATAAGGCAGCCTGCAAGGGAACAGAGAGTCACGAATAAGGGGGGTTGCACTGAGTATTTTGTGTCTGAGCCTGAAAAACAGAAATCAGATCAGCATGGCCAAAGCATTGGCCCAAAGCCAACACAGAGCTAGGTAACAGCAGGACTTGTTAGCATTTGGATATTCCATGAGCCTCATGCACAGGGCCAAACGTTTTTCTGTGTTTGTTTGATCCTCACTGTCCACATGTTAGTTACTACTGTTATGACAGTAATACAACACAGTGTCCTTAGGGAGTAGGGGTCCCCAGCTGTGCTTTACATTATATAGGTATTAGGTAAGAGATGGGGGATACTCAAAAAGATCTTCCTGTCTAAATGGTTTAGGGAAAAAGAGCAACTAAATGGCATAATACTGTCCCATTTTATTGCCGAGAGACTGAGATATGTGGGACATCCAAAGATGATGTGACAGTACTGGGGACTGTGCCCTTGACTCCAAGTCCAATATTTAATTACAAGACCTTCCTTATTAAGTGGTCTCCTAACTAATGAAAAGCCTTTTGATGCAACTTACTAATAAGCAGAAATGCCAGGGCTAGAAGTCCCAGAGGCTGTTTTTTCTGCTACGTAGGTTACATGATTGGGGGATGGAGGATGGAGGGGAAAGCTGCATCAGTCTCCAAAACCCATCACAGCTATATCACAGCTGCAGCTGGCTTGATCAATATGTATTCAGACATCTTCTATGGAAATGTTGATTAATAGTTACTATGCAAAGAAGAGCTCACTATTCATCTTCTCTGAAATCCACTTAGCTAAGTATTAATGGCAGTGCACAAATCTACACAGTTTTTTTTTAAAGAGCCAAAGAAAAAGGTAAATAAGGTGAGCTACAGCAGACTGCAGATAGCACCTTCTACTTCCATTCTTCTTCCCAAAACACTCAGACACCCAGAAAATTATCAGTATTTTTTTTTTCCTTTTTTTTTCTTTTTTTTTTCTTTTTTTTTCCTATTACATAAACTATAAGTAAAAAGATCCTAAAAGATTACCTGCTGAATGGAAACAGGAAGCTCAGAATTCATAATGACATGTTCCAGCAAGTCAGAATGCATTGTAAAAGCAGTCTGAACTCATTAAACAGCTTTTTTTACCTGTGCATGTTTTCCAGTTGCAAGAAAGAACAACTGGCTTGCCTCAGCAATAGCCAAAGCACTGGAACATCCCTTCTGTCACTACTAATACATGCTGTAGTATTGTCCTGGTTTCGGCTGGCATAGAGTTAATTTTCTTTCCAATAGCTGGTATAGTGCTGTGTTTTGGATTTAGTATGAGAAGAATGTTGATAACACACTGATGTTTTCAGTTGTTGCTAAGTACCCTATAGTCAAGGACTCTTCAGAGGCTGGGAGGGAGCATAGCCGGGACAGCTGGCCCAGCTGGCCAATGGGCTATTCCATACCATATGACATCATGCTCAGCATATAAAGCTGGGGGAAGAAGAAGGAAGGGGAACGTTTGGAGTGATGGTGTTTGTCTTCCCAAGTAACCATTACGTGTGATGGAGCCCTGCTTTCCTGGAGGTGGCTGAACACCTGCCTGCCGATGGGAAGCAGTGAATGAATTCCTTGCTTTGCTTTGCTTGCGTGTGCAGCTTTTGCTTTCCCTATTAAACTGTCTTTATCTCAACCCACGAGTTTTCTCACTTTTACTCTTCCAATTCTCTGCCCCTTCCCACCGGGGGGGGAGTGAGCGAGCAGCTGTGTGGGGCTCAGTTGCTGGCTGGGGTTAAACCACAACAAGTATCCATACCATTTGTCTGTCATTTCATCTCTTTTGGAGCATTTGAATATCACCTAATTGAATTCAAGGAAGTACTGGAGCTGACACTGGAGCCACACTGCTAGTAATCAGGAACGACCAATGGCTACCACTACATTGCTTGGAAAAAAGTTTTTTAAAAATAAACTCTCCTAAACCAAGGACAATCCCTCCCTTAAAAAAAAAAAAAAAAAAAAAAAAATCCACATTGTATCTTTCATTACAGATCAAGTAAAAAAGACATAAATGCAAAATTTTGTACTTTACCTTGTTTACATAAATTTCCTTACAAAAAGTAATTTTAAAAAGCAAAAACATTCAGAACATTAAGAAAATGATCACACATATTACAAAATTTTCCAAACAGGCATTTTCTAAAGAATACCAAAATGAGCTGAAATCAAGCTCTTCTCACAAATATTGCTGATTTTGAGGAAGAGGCATCTTTTGATGGAAATATGTCCTACAGAAATATTTGCAATCCACTATAGAAAACTGTAATAGATCATCAAATAACAGACTAATGGATAAGCAATAGTGAATACCCCCCGAAATGTTTCTGAAACTCACTGTGCCATCTCCAAGGTCAGATGACAAAGATCAATTGCTTTGTGGGTATTATTTCACAAGCATGAAAGCCCATAGTCTACAGTACTAAAAGGAAAGGTACCTGACAGTACTATTTCGGATGCATTAAAATATGAGCATAATTCAGAGCTTGAGAAATATACAATATATATGTGGTACTTATCTAAAGAAAAATTACAGTGATAAAGTAGATGTTCTAAGTTTGGCCGTCAACAAATGGGACCAATACATAAATATCTACTCTGCACCTTTCTATTTTATGTACTGATGATGAAGTGGGATTCAAACACAAAGCAGGTCTGTTCCTCCATCACTGACAAGGGAGCTTGTGCATAGAGCTCCTTACTGTTTAATGACAGCACTACCCTTAAAAATATAAACCCATTATGAGAACGCAGGTCTTGACTGAGGAAGGTTTAAAACTGAAGCATGGAAAGGGCAAATAGGGTCAGAACTTGGTCACAAGTTAAGAGCATGTTAGTGTTTCACACACTACAAGAATACAAGAGTATTCTTGAGCTGTTTACTTTGCAATGCACAGCCAAAAAAAAAGAGTATGGGTAAATATAAATAAACCAGACTGGCTTGAAGATTCACAATAAATGCATCTCCCATGCTTCTTACATATCCTCATGAATCAACATCATTTACCTGTAGGATTTGCTCATGTGCTCTTTAACTGTACTCCCTTTCAAAGTCAACATCTGGCTAAAAGACATGTTTGCCAGAGCCAAGAATAAGAAGATCTGTTCTGTAGCACTAAAGAAGGAGTCATGGGTTCTGCTCATTTAGACTCTTGATTTTCCTCCACTCTCCACAGCTAACTGTGCCTCATTCTGTTCCTACTATCAAATCAAAACGTAATAATGGTCTCTCACCATTAGAAAGTTCTTCAAGCTCCAAAGACATCTATACAATTTTAACCATATAAGCTCTTTGACCAGCTTTTTGCTCTGTGTTTCTGTGGTGATTGCTGCAGTAGGATCTTTACCATTAATATGTTGCAGGCCTCAAGACTGAGGCTCCTATACACAATGGCAGTACACATGATATAACAACAGTAAATTAAGAACCACATAAACATACACTGATGGTGGCCTTTTCCATCAATGTCCTCAGAAACAGATGCAACACTGCATTCATGGTTCAAATGAAACTCACTGGCTTGTTCTGTAATTGTTATAAAATAATTCCTTTCTCATTTTGCTTACTGCCATAACTCAAGAAATTATGCCAAGTACTTGGGACAAGCCCCTAAGACAACTTATGGATAACCAGATTTGTGTGTACCATCCTGCTAATGTCATTGATAAAGCTCAAGCGGTGTCCGTATTCACATGCTTTCATAATGTGCATGGTTATTCATAAAATTGCTTTGCTTTGCTTTTTCTTTTTTTCTACTTAAGGGAGAAAAAGCAGAGCTATTTCAAAGTTAAAGAGCAGAACTTGCTAGACAAAATACAGATACAATTCATAAGATGATGGCTTCCTCACAGAAGTGAACGAAGAGCAGCAACATGCTAGAGGGCTGAAGGACAAAGTATAAGGACTAGATTCTTCTTGGTGCTTTTGTGACATGGAGCTGGATGGATGGGTGAAGTTCCATTGAACCTTGGTCAACGTCTATTCTATCTGCTGAGCTCAAGGGGATATTTTGTCACTTTCCCACAGGATGAAATGAACTGAAAGAGGTAAGAGAGGAAACATGAAGCTTTATTCTGTCTCTGCCAGAACAGTGCCTGGAATAGGAAATTATTCTGCTAACCTGTTCAGGCCAGAGCGGCCATTGTTATCAACTGCTCTGACCTTCCGTTCAACAAAAGCTGTTGAAGGTCATGCATCGCTGTTGATTTCTGCATCCAAATCAGATACCCTGGCTGAGCTGCAGCAGAGCTGGCTCAAGGCTTTTCTCAAAATTAGGTGCAATGCGCTGTTCCAATGACTCCAGGGAGCTCACGGTAGTGAAGAATTACCAGAGACCCCAGGAAGGAGGAAGGTCAGTGTAGAGCTGGAGATCTCTGGATAGGGAGAAAGGACCAGACAAGGTCAGCAGAGGTTCCAGGTTGAGGAGAAGAGCAGTGAACAGAGACTGGTGGGTTTTTTAAAGGGCTTGGACTTCCTCTCTATTTCCAGACTGGCTCCTAGAGTGATCTGGTATCCCCTGCCCCATCCTACCCCACTCCTAGGACTTCTTTCTCTTCCCCCAGTCCCATACAGAAAAAACATCTCCCAAGACTCACAGCTCCTCCCCTAGTTCTCTCTCCTACCCACACACCCCAAGTACTAAATAATAAAATCACCAGGATTTGGCTGTTTATAGCAAAATGGGTGCAGTATGGCAAATGAGCTGGAGGACACAAGAAATGAGGGAAGATCTCACAATTTCTCATCTATTTGGCATCTCAAATACATCCCAGGTGTAGGAGAGGATTCTAGTAGACAAAGTCACTGAACCCAGGCTATTTCCATTGCATGTAACTACTTCCATATTATCCATTTCATAAATTTAACAAAGTCCATCTGAAAAAAAAAATTTGTTTTTTGCCTTCATTTCTCCTGTTCAACCTGGAATGAGCTTTCATTTCTCCTTTTTTGTCTGTTGTATTAGAAATCACCTTCTTCTTTCCAGGGCAAATCTATTCATAGCCAGTTTATGTTCTATTGTTCAAACACCAACATTACCCTTTAGCTTAAATAGCTCTTACCTCTTTTGGCTAATCTGCCTCCAGTATTTTTGTAACTATAGGTCTTGTCAATCTTTTGCTGGCCTAGAAAAGTCAGGCTCTTCCAGCTTCCTCTTGCAAAGCAGTTTCCATTCACCTGATCATTCTTGCTGTTCTTCCATGCATCCTTCCTGACCAAATTTAGGTCACCAAAAATGCACACAGCATTCCAGATGAGGCCTTATAGAATTAACATTTCCCAGGTGGTACTGAACGTGCTCCTTCTGAGACTTTCAAAGCCTTGCACCTGCAATTTTAAGGCTGCATTACTCTGGTGGCTCAGTAAGTGACACTGGTTCTCTGGCTGACCTTAGCACCCCAAATCTTTCTTGTTGTCTGTCTTCCCCAACTGATAAATCCCAATCACAACTTTAATTTCTGTGCTATTTAATATCTTTGCATTTCTTTAAGTCAATTATTGAGTCATCTAGTTCTGTGTCCTAATCCACAGTCTTGATGATGATGCTTAGGTTGCTTCATTGCTAAATTTCATAGTCTCAGTTCTACTGCTAATATTTTAAACAATCCCAGGAATAATCCTCGAGGAACTCCTTTAAGAACCTCCCTCCTGTCTCACACTGCTTATTTACTCTGTTCTTTACTGACTCTTATTTCTTCCATTCATGCTCATCTGCCCCACCTCAAGTGGCATTTTTCCATACAGCATGCTAATGGCTTTGATGTGAAGTTTTTTGTCCCGTTTCAGGAACAGCATCACTGAGGTCAGCAGAGTTAAAGCAGAAAAGAAATAGCCCAATTTATTTAAACTTGGTATTCCCTGAAAATGGAGACTAGAGCCAGCAGATCTATAGCCAACCTGCCAGGACTGCAACTATTTTCACATAGCCATAACAGCAAAAAACTGTAGGAGGGTTAGAGTTTGTCTCCATGTCTACCTCTGCTACCCTTCTGTTATTACATTACTTAAGACTTGCAATTATATTTCTTTAGCTCAAAAAACTCTGTCTCCTTGGAAAACATACCCAAGCAAGAGGAAGCTAATGGAAATTGGAATGGGAAAGCGGTCAAGAATCTAGGACCAGCATCTGCTCCATTCAACATGGGGAATCTGGTGACCATGCACATGCCACATCAGCCTGACTCCTGTTCCAGCCATGCATGTGGGTGTGATGTCAAGGACACAGAAGAGTGGAGCATGGCACAGCACACAGGCACTCGCCTTCCCCTTATGGTATGGTAATGGTGCACCTTCCTGAGAGCACCGTAACAGCTAAGCAAACAAAAAGACTGTGGTCCAATTCTGCTTTCACCAGGGATAAATTTGGAGTCACTTAACTGACGTCAGTGGAGTTATTCCAGAATTGCACCAGTGTAAAAGAGGGCAGCATCTGCTTCCTGAAAATGGATGCCATCAAGCTAATTGAAAACAACAGATGCATCAACGAACAGCAAGAGGAGACAGTAATGTTCCAGTTTTCTTGTAAAATACCATTTAATTTCTCTCCAGAGAATGTAAGAGAATAAACCAAGATGTACTCTAAAAGCTGAATCTTCTGTTGGTGTAAAATTTTGTACAACCTTTTAGGTGAATGGACCAATGTGTATCTACAACACTTAAAGAGATCTATTCTAGACACCTGCCTTTACAGCCCTCTTCTTTGGGCCTGATTCGCCTCTCATAGTTACTTAAATCAGGAGTCACACCATTCATATCCTCAAGGATGCATTTATCTAACCTCACATAGACAACAGAATCGAGACCGCCAGTTTTCTTTAAACAAACAATGGCTACAATACCAATTAAATGTGGTAATTTAAATGGTAAACTTGGTAATTAAATTGGTAAATTTGTGATTTATAGCACTTTTTGACTAAGGGTCTTCCAAAACTTTACACCACTGAGTGAATATATATTACATGTAGATGTGGGACTTAGTGGCACTTAGGGACATGGTTTAGTGGTGGACTTGGCAGCGTTAAGTTTATGGTTGGACTTGATGATCTTAAAGGACTTTTTCAACCTAAATGATTCTATTATTCTATGTTTCTATATCCATTTAGTGAAAGTGAAGCCAAAGAACGACTTACTGAACTTTCAATGATATTTTGTATGAAGACAGAGGTTTCCCAGGAGTCTTGTCTCTAATGAATAGGCAACACGGCTTCAGTATTTTAGGGTGACAACGGCAGTTGATGAGCACTTTCCCTTCTGTGAATCCTTTCCTTTCTTTCACTAAGAAAAAGTCATACACAGGAAAGTTCAATCTATTGCTTCAGCCCCTCTTAATTTGCACTACACACAACATGGATATTTCCTGCGGTGAACATTTATCAATGAATGTTTATGCTTTAGGGATGTAAAACCCACACTGATCACAGTTATGTGTTTCCCAAAGCGTAAAACCATGCTATAATATTCAAGCTTTTGTGCCAGCCAACAAGCCCCAGACAGACTTCCCTGGAGCAAGTGAAAACCCGCCAGTTAGGCAAGGCATATAGAATTGACATGTACTAACAACAGAAGCTACACTAGAAATCAATGTTACTGCAGTCCCTGTCTGCTTTCCCCCAAAAACATTCTTCTGGGTTCATCTCCCTGCCTAGGGTCTTGCCTTATTTAGGACCTGACCCTGCACAAGAAGAGCTCCTTCTCATAATTAACAGGCAATTTCATCACCAACTGTCTTTGGTGGCAGCTAAGGACACACAGCATTCACTGGCAATTGTTCATTTTCTCAGAGGATTAAGTCTTTTCATCCTGCAAGCACCTGCTCCCCTCCTTAACTTTATGTGTAAAGCAGATGACTGCAAGTCAGGGATTCGACTGTGAGCCTGCTGATAATATGGCTACAAATGTCTTCAGAACAGGATTTGTCTAGAGTGTGAGCTCCAAAGAGCAAAGATGAAAGGCTCAGACTGTGCTTTTGGTTACAGCAATGTAAATAGAGCTATCTTGTGCTTATAAGGGCTGCAGCTGAGGGCAGAATCCCGTGTAGTCTTAAACTTCTCTATTAATTCGTCTGCATCATTGAGGAAAAAAAAAAAAAAAATGCTGCTGGTCTTACTTTTGTCAATATAAACTTAAAGAGAAGCTTAACTTTGCTGAGTTTGGTAGACTTACTTGGACTCAAGTCAGATGAGAGCTTCTGGGAAAGCTATGGTTAACTCCTGCTGTACTCTGCAGATCTTTCCCTGATGTAAACAGGACCTCAAGAGAAGAACAAACAAAAATAAGCATTTTAACAAATAGTACATATGTTTTGACTTGATGCAGAAGATTGAAGTTGGAGCCCAATATAAACCAAGGTAGTTGTACTAAATGGAGTTTTGTCAACTTGAATCAGCAGATGGTGACGATCTGGCTCATACTGTATTTTTGTAGTTTATAATTATCTTTCTTTCTTCACCTAGAACCAGATTCTCCCTTTAGGCTGCAAATCTTAATTAGGAAATCCTTCCTCATTAATTGCAAGAAACTCTTAGTCATTCATTTCACAGAAGAAAAAGAAACCTTACCTACTTCTGCTATAGCAGCAGATGCTGGAGCTGATTGTTCCTTTGCTTTTAGGGATGATGCTGTTTCTTTCCATCACAGTATGGAAGACACTTCAGTCCTTACCCTCTCTCTTGCTGCCCTGAATTTCCTTTACACTCATTCTTCTTTATCTCCATAGGGATCTCTGGACACTGAACGAGAAGGCCTAGGAGAGAACACCAACTCCAGTCACCTTCACCCCCACAGCTGCTGTAGCAGTGAATTTTTATCCATGAGAGCTGGATCAAAAGGAACAGGGCCAAACCAGAAAATTGCTCAAAAATCCCAAATTACAACATTTTCCAAACAGGAGCAGAATAGGAATTTTATCTTGGAGGTAAGTGCAGGAATCCACCAGTAATGTCGACTTTGAAGTATCGCAAAACAGCTCTTCATGCCTTTCGTGCTTACAGTCTTTTATGATGCAGTTGATGAGTTGCGGATAAAAAGAGGTGTCCTCAGTAAAATTCTTCCTTTCCTTCCTTCCCCACCTCCAAACAAGATGATTTCTGCCCTGTTCTGACTTGGTGCAAAACATCCTGTGGGAAAATTATTTGGAGAACTGATTGTCACAGAACAGTCAAGGGTTCAGGAAGGAGCAGTAGTGTCTTCCACAGCAAAACTATTTCCTAGTGAGATTGTTGAAAAGGAGTTTCTGGTTTTTTAATGTGATGCTTTAGCTCATATTCCTTGTCACCACATACCCAGATGATGGATTCACGGGCCAGTTGCCCCTCAGCTCCTTGACTATGAGTGCTCAGATTGTCCTTCACACACTCCCCACCTCTCTGTGTGCAAGGATATACAGATAAAATCCCTTCCCATCTCCTGGTTTGCACTCCTTGCTTTCAAATGCTGGTAACTGTCTGTCTGGAGCTGGACAGGACAGTTGTACATGATATAAGGTGATGGGATCATCTTCAGTAAGCAAAGAAAACAGCTGTAAAGATAAGGTACTAATATCTGAGAACTGAAAATATTCAACGAGTGCTTTTGCTTGTAGCCAAAGTCACAGGGTAGAGAGAAACCGTCTGGGAGGTTGTTATGGAAACAAGCCCCTGGAGGTGCCTGCTCTGCTTCACGAGGATGTGCTCTGCCTTCAGAAGGAAATAGCTAGACAGACAGACAGATTTGTATTTCGAACATCCAGGAGTGAGTGCTAAGAGCTGAGAACTTGAGGCAAGATTTTTGAAAGCATCTCTGTGATTTGGTGACACGAGTCCTCTCTAAAGTCAATGGCATGGGTGCCACTATGTCACTTCGGTCACTTGAAAAAAATCCAAAGGCTCCTTAATAACAATGTCAAATTCCAGAAGTTCTATAATATATAGTATTATTGATGACTCTGGGACTTCACTGCCTGGCTTTTCAGGCGATGCTTAGAGAAGGATTTACATGCCCAAATGAAAGTCCCTAGGTTACAGCTTCCAAGCTTCTGTTGGCTTTTTGTATTTCTCTTAGCTCTAACATGGAAAACCCAGGGAGCAAACACCACTCCTGTTTTACACATTTTCATTTGCACTTTCTTTTCAGAACTGAAAAACGTGGATCGCAAAAAACTGCACAAAGCTGTCTGTTTGCCACAAAGTTCCTTCACACCGGTGTTTTGTGTATGCATGTGCATGCGTGCAAGCATCTGTGTGCAGACAACACTCCAGCTAGAAACTCACTGCTGAATTTCACCTGAGAGCAGGAAATCTCTTCACAAAAGCGTCTCTGTAAGACACATTGGGATTATGCTACCAGTAACTTGCCTCACGTCTTTTTTTTGCCAGAGTCTCCATGCCCAGCCGTCTGTCACGCTGGTTGGGAGAACAACCTGTTCTGAGCAGGGAGGGCTCCTGCCTGGCAGGGGCAACAGGGTCAGGCCCAAGGGAAGAAACAAGCACAGGAATTTTCTGACGTAGGCTCAGTGTGTCTCATGCCTCCTCCCGTGCTTAACCTGAGTTTTTTATATCTTACTTTGGGGAAACTTTTATCAGCTGACACACTCAGGCATAAAATAACCCCAAACATGGGCATTCTGCTAGGAGACAGGAGCAGCCTTGAAACATCCCTCTTGAATAGCAGGTTCTTTTGCTAGTTTCTAGTGCCTCTGCTACAGCAACATAAAATTTGAAGAAGAGTCACTCTCTTGCACTCACAGAAAAGATTTCATTACAGTGACCCTGAAACACAACTAAGAACAACAGCAGCTTTTTACTGAATCAACTCAATGACCAAGACAACTTTTTACACAAAAATCAACAGAGATGCCACCTTGCTGATCCTTCCTCAGTCCCACTTATTCACCAGGATTACTTACCCACCGGCTGGTTACATGCTTCAAGGAATGCAGAATGGCTCCCAAGGCCCAGACCTTCACAGACATTTGCCTCAGTCCCGATGAACCAAAGAGGAATTAGGCACCTATGTATTCAGGGAAATTTCTCTCAGCTATAGAGCCCTCACCACACCACACTTGTGTCTCCCAGACTGACCTGCAGTAACCGAGACAAGTGGCATTCTGCTACTGACTTCAGCGAGAGAGAGAACAGAGGTTTTAATATAATGGTTGTGCGCTGACCCCGAGGGAGATCGGGGTACATTAAAAACCTTTGAGAAGACAATGGGACTCTGGAGAAATGCAGCAGTTAGGATTTACACAAACAACTTCTACCATATGATCAGGGCCCAGATGAGGAGGGGCCACAATAAAAGCACTCTAGGCATGGAGCCAGATCTCAAGACAACGAAAAACAAGCAGGGTAACAAAGATGCAAACAGATCCCATCTCACAACCAGTTCTATAGTCAATTCTGACTATATTAAAGTATACGCCTTTAGCATTCTTAGCCTTATGATTGAAAAGCATAATATATACATATACATAAAATGTATTCGATATATTTTGCATCTTGATATTATGTCTGGTTTACGTATTACATGTGTCACATGCAATATGTAGTACATTCTAATATGCATATCATACAGTACGATGCAAGGCATTAATGGCTGCCTTTGCTTTCATACACATGCACACATGTGAATGCAGAATATACACTTAGATTTAAAACAAGAAAGACTTTTCCTTGCAGGAAAATTTGCCAATAGAATCTGAAAGCATCCATTTCCCCTTCTCACCCACTGGCAGCATTTGAAACATTTTGAAGTTAGGTGTAAGGCAGAGCTGATGAAAAAAATGAAATTATCTGGGAAGCAAAATGTGCATCTTAAGATGCAAATCTCTGGTCCCCTGGCAAACCCAGCACTGCAGGCCAAGCTATGCATTTTACATTGCTAGCGTAAGTTGCTCTCACAAAACCTAGTGCATGCAAAAGACATTGCTGTGCCTTCTATCCATGAAATAACCAAGAACTGGCTAGATCAGTAATACAGCAAAAGCATCTCTTCAAGGCTAGCTGTTTCTCCCCTCATTTGAAAGGTTTGGGGTATGCTGTTGGGTTTGTGCAGATGGCTTAGGGAAGTTTGTATCCGTGCCAATCTCAGTCTCAAATGTTGACACACTTTACCCTGGGGCAATTTATGCCTGTGACCTGCTAAATCAGTGCCATCTTCAGACAGCACAGGTGCAGCTGTCTGCGGTCAGGGTTTTTCAGCAATGTCAACAAAATACCAACATGCAAACTTCCCTTAGCTATACAAACGCTTCAGTAAAAACGCAGTGGAGTCAATTGCTCTCACATGCCTGAATACAGAACTGGATATCTGAAGCATAAAGTACATCTCATTAAACGCTATTGTGTGGAGACAAACTGCGGAGATAACAAATGAATTTACTCAAATGCGCCTTGCATCAGAAGGCACTTACCACTATGAAGATTAAGTTGGTATGATAAAAGCCAATTAACATCAGGGCACTGGCATAAATAAGGCTGAAATAAGCTCAAAACATAGAGAATCTTCACCAAGCCTGTTGATTTCTTTAAGCCTGTTTTTGATAAATGGTCACAAGTCGCAAAGAGCTTTTAGATCTATGCACCTTTTTTGAAACATAAACCAAGAGGATCTTTAGCATGCCAAGGGTTGCAAAGAAGGCAGGCATCTGCTTGCTGACTTTCCCCTACAGCTGCAGAACTCACTGTGATGCTGGCTACAGCGTTTCCATTATTCAAAGGCAATGGCATGGCAGGCGTGACTGATCCCACAGCCAAGGGTACTGCGCTGGCACAGGAACTAAGGGCACAGCTTGAGCCAGATGTTTGTAGCCCCTTTAACTGTTTACTCCCTGCCGAATCCTTCAGCTGAAGTAGTGGCAAGGGCTTCTCTGCTAGTGGAGTAGAAAGGCTAGGTTTCAGAGCAGATATTGGATTAAAGCAGTCTTCAGGGAAACAAATTCACGAGGGAGTGGGGGATGACAGCTAGCTCTCCACGGAATAAAGCAAGAACATTTCTGGCTGCACACGGTAATGAGAAACAGCAAATCAGGACAGAAGAGCCCATTATCACAATCATTCTGTTTACAATTCACAGTCTGGCATGTAAATGCTGAATAGATCCAGCTGCTAGTAGGAAGACGGCTGTGCAGCAGCTTGCAGCTCCGTGTCTGGACCCAGGATAACAAAACTGATCACACCTCTGTCAGCATTTTCTTCTCTTTATAACCCTGGTTGTTGGGAGGAATGAAGTTGGAATATTTCATGGACTCCAGATCTTCTGCTTCCAGGAATTCAGATTTGCTGAGAGACTGATTACTGTCCCCCTTCTTGGGCTCAGAGAAGGGTGACTGCTGCTGGCCGCAGGTGACGTGGGTGTACTGGCACTGCTCTTCATGATCAGTCTCTCGGTGGTAGAAGTAGTTGAAGTTGGACACGATGACAGGGACAGGGAGGGCAATGGTGAGCACACCCGCGATGGCACACAAGGAACCCACAATCTTGCCACCAATTGTCATGGGATACATGTCCCCATAGCCCACGGTGGTCATGGACACAACTGCCCACCAAAAAGCATCAGGGATGCTGGTGAACAGGGAGTCGGGGTCATCAGTCTCTGCAAAGTAGACAGCACTGGAGAAGAGGATCACCCCAATGAAGAGGAAGAAGATGAGGAGGCCCAGCTCCCTCATGCTGGCCTGGAGAGTCTTCCCCAAGATCTGCAGCCCTTTGGAGTGCCTGGAGAGCTTGAAGATCCTGAAGACTCTGACCAGGCGGATAACTCTGAGGATGGCCAGGGACATGGCTTGCTGCTGGCCCCCGTTGTTGCTGCTGCTGCCGGGCTGCTGCTTCTGCTGCTGCTGCTGAGCCAGCTCAGTGCCCAGAGTGATGAAGTAGGGGATGATGGCCACAATGTCGATGATGTTCATGATGTTGCGGGAGAACTCGGGCTTGCTGGGGCAGGCGAAGAAGCGGACGAGGAGCTCAAAGGAGAACCAGATGATGCACAGGGTCTCGATGAGGAAGAAGGGGTCGGTGAAGAAGGGACCAGTGCCAGCGGTGGGGCGCAGGGGCGGCGGAGTCCCACTTGGTAGTGGCGGTGGCAGGAGCAGCGCCTCATCGCCAG
>NW_009226572.1:904-1178 GCF_000690835.1 Fulmarus glacialis | reverse complement strand
CCGAGCACCCCAACCCTTCCCCAGGCAGGGCGAGGACCCGTCCTCCTCCAGCCATCCCACTGAAGGCAGCTCCTGCCCAAAGCTGCCCGAATCCACCCCGCCCCAGGCTCACAAAGACCAACAGCACCATCAGCAGCTCTAATGACAAGAGTTTATTAGTGGACGCACCTCCACCTGCAAACCGAAGCGTTCGACGGGCTAATGCTAATCCTCGTGCTCCCTGCGTAGGATCTGCCTCCGGCGCCATAGGACGTAGAGTGGATCCACAGAGGGG
>NW_009226572.1:636-840 GCF_000690835.1 Fulmarus glacialis | reverse complement strand
TTGGCCTCTGCAGGGAGCACGGCCCCACACATAAATACGGACAGACAAGATAACAAAAATAGCATTAAGAGTATTCACAAATGAATTAAAAACTACTCGGATATGTACAGCAGAGCGCGGGCGCTATGTACACAGACAAGCCCGTGAGGACAGGTGGGTCTGCCGGTGGTGGTCTCTGAAGGCTGAGGGTTATTTTTGAAGCTA
>NW_009226572.1:0-405 GCF_000690835.1 Fulmarus glacialis | reverse complement strand
TGCTACGGGGACCGGCAGCAACCGGGGCAGCACAAGAGAGGCCAGCGGATCCCGCTGTCCCCAAAGAGGCTTCCCGGTGGCAGGGACGGCTCTCGGCTGGTGCGGGCAGGAGCATCGCTCCCCCCTGCCCCTTCCACCCCCCAGCTCTCTATTCCTGCACTTGCTGGACGCCATGGCCCCGGCTCTCTGGGGGGCGTGGGGAGGGACACACACTGCCACACAGCAATCTACATTCAGAGGGAGGAGGAGGAAGAGGAGGAGGATCCCTTCAAACCGGGCACAGCCCTGGGCCTGACACACCATCCTCACCCGAGACCGGCCTCAGCTCCCAGCAGCTGATGTCCGGGGAGAAAGGGGTTCGGGGGCTGACGCGAGGGCAGAGCTCGTCGCCCCCAGCCTCTGCCT
>NW_009226571.1:13617-31328 GCF_000690835.1 Fulmarus glacialis | reverse complement strand
CCACATCCACAGCCTTTCCCTCATCCTCTGTCTCAGATGTTAGGGCCTTTTTAAAATACCATCTGATTCTGTCCTTTTCACTTTTGAAATCCTTGACAAATACAAATTATGCAAGACTGATGGGCAGTTTTGAGGTGAAATTTATGTAGAACTGTTGTGTTTTGAAAAGTTCTCTTATAAACTAGCCAGAAACACGAGAGTTTAAAACTAGAATGGGATGGCATTTATTGATACTAATTTTCAAAGTTTTCATCAACGTGGAGCTCTCAGAGAGCCAGCATGGCGCTATCAGTGACCACGGTGGGAGGCAATGATCCATGTAGTGCCACCCTGCTGGCAAACAAGGTTGATCCTGGCCTTCACTTCCCAATTTTTAATAGTTGAGGTGTTTATTTTGTATCACTTTATCTTCTTTTCTACTAGTGAATTAAGTAAATGTTTTTAGGACCACAGAATGTTTATTAGCGAACTGCCTTTGCTAATAGTAATCAGGTCGTGTGGATATACAGTCAATTGGTAGGGTGAACATTTTGTCACAAATTAGGTAAATGTGAAAGAAACATGTGACCTAATGTATGTTTGGTGAGAAATGATCTGCCAAGTTGAGCTCTAGGGATTGTGTAATAGCACATCAGAGAATAGTGCCTTCCAAGTACTGGTACGTTTATCAATCTGTTTCAGAGCATGAAAGATGCATCTCAGACTCTTCGTTTAGTAAATGCATTTAGTGCATTTACTTACTGTGCAAAGCGACATAGTTACCAGAAAAGGCTCCTGTATAAGAGACCAGTATGTTGGGATAAGAGTTGAAGTGTAAATAAAGGCTAATACTAGTTGTCTTTGAGAGCAGGAGGAGAAAGCATGAGGGCTGGAGGTGTATGTACAGTGTGAGCTGTATCATTGTGCAGAAATGCACACGCTGCCTTTCTGAGCTGTTTGCACCAATTCAGAGCTGCAGACTGCTCAGGCCTGGCCATGCGAAACCAAATGAGAAGTGCAGTTAGTTGGGTAGATGCAGCAACTGATACAGCTCTGCTCCTTCCAGCACCCAAACCAAAAGCTTTACGTTGTGCTGCACAGCAATAGCTGGTCTGAAGCAAGCGCAGATGTTCCTGGTATGGCATTGCACTCCATGGACTGGCTGAGTGCATCCTTGCTGCCTGGGAGGTAGTTTCTCCCCTCTACATTAAATACTTTAAAAAATGAAAATACAAGTTCTATATGAATATAAATGGATAATTTCCCCAGCTAAGCTTGTTCTCACTGTGGTGCTTTATCAGTTTCTGGGCAAGCATAGGAAGGGAAAGACTTTCAAATTGGGGAGGGTGGGGAAATCATTAAATGGAATAATTTTTATGAACAATAAAGTGATACATGGCCAAATAGTTTTGGGGTATTTTTCTCATTGACTAATGTTTGAAGTACTGGTTTCCTTGATTCTTTCACAGAATATTTATTTCTAAATCTCCAAACTAATGTATTTTATCTTGTAATTTTGCCATCTTTTAACCAGCACAAACTTAGTAAATGAAGTTAATAAAGTTAATTTTATTCCTAAAACTCAGTCAACAGTAATCTTAATGTTTGCCTTCACTTTTTTTTCAATTTAACATCTCAATATAAAGATATTAATACTGAAACTTTCTCTGTGAGTATTCAAAATATCCAGCTATTTTACAGGTAACTTTTTAACCAGAATTTTTTATAAGTCAAGATTATTTCGGTATTCAATGGGAAGGGAAGATTAGTGCCAGAATAGCGAAGTATTTACATGATCCTCTGTAGGGATTAACCTGTTCTCTGCATGAATTATTTCTCTTAATAATCATTATCATATTATGATCTCAGAATTAATTACAACTTTGAGTGGGAAATATTGTAGCTGCCTTTGATTCATTCTTCTATGTTGTGTGTTACCTTCTTTTCTTAGTAAGTTACATTTCTTGAGAAGAAAAGCAGTATTTCCCCTTGCACTCCCCGTTCCTGCATCTCTTTTTCTTTTTTCCCCCACTTTTAGTTGCAAAATGTGACTGGTGCAGTTGCTGTTTTGAACCCCACCCTTTAGGGTTGCTAGGCAGAGGAACTTCATTGCGTAAGTAACCTGTTACTGAACAGGCTACTGCAGCCCTAACCAGCCATCTAATGAACAGCCAAGTCTTAAAGGAAATAACTTCTACCATTTACTGTTTGGAACCAGACCTTTTAAACATGGAAAAAAAGAAGCAGTAAATTTGTTTTAAAATAACAAAACAGCTAAAGAGAAGGAAATCTTTGCCAGCAGAAACTAGTATAAAGCAAGAATATAAATGTCTGAAAATGACAGACAAAATAGTAACTCCTGGAAATGGATGATAACATCATGCATTGCAAATGCTTGATTGCTTTTTTTCAGTTCTGAGGTTTAGGGATGTGGATTCAGTTTGGGTCCACCTCTGGCTTCTGGACTGGTTAGTAAGTGACCTCAAATGAACTGCACAGATTTCGTGAGATAGTTTCTGGTTTGTTCTGTGCAATACATATTTGACTCTAATAATTCAGATCTTGACATTCCAAATCAAACTGATTTCTCCATCCCTGTTAAGTGGTAAAATATAAATTACCCAAAGTAAAAGCATGTGTGTAAATATTTGAAATAGGGTAGTAATGCTTTCTGACAAACAGTACTACAAATTTGGTTGGCAAAAGTTTGTGTGCTTTTCAGCATGTTCCGGAGATTATTATCTGACCATCAGTTTTTACTAGCACTGTCTTAAAGTCAATAAACACAGAAATATTAGGAGAGAATCATGTGAAACTGCATGCAGGAAAGAAGAGAAGCAGATAGCAGAGCCTGGAAGGGTAGTGAGATAGTGGGTGTGAATTTCAGGTGAGCAGACAGGATGCTGTGAAAACAAAACTAAGCAGGTACAAAACTGTACAGAGCTTAAAGGTGCAAAGTTAAGAGACAGTGTTAGGAGCAGGTTTGCAATAGCTAGTGGCATTTCTGGGACCAAATTTTTCCCTGTCGTTAAGGTCAGCTAAGAAAAGCTCTTTTGTTGGATTTTTGGATTCTGGTCGGTGTTGGCTTTAGGGTTTAGCTGTAGGTAGATAAAGTAGGCAGATACTCAACCATTCGGCTGGTGGAAGCAGCCAGATAGCTCAGTAAGACCTGCTTTGGTCCTGCCTCACCTTTGCTTGTGGCTTTCTTGAGTGGTGGATCAAGGACTGCAAAATAGCCAGGCAGTAGGTCTTTGCCTCCTGCTGCACAGCCGGGCATAGGCTGTTTTCTGCTGTTCTCACCCGCCAAGGGGCCAGAAAGGACAAGGCAGCCCCGACAACTCCCTGGGTGGCTTTTCTCAGAAGCAGCCCATACCACCCGTACCTCCCCCAGCGCCACGAGAGCACGTCTGCTTCTCCATCTCAGCCCCGACCGCTTCCCCCTCCTTCTTCCTCTCCTCTCCCCACTGCAACTTCGCATCTGCTGTTGCAAAGCTGTGAGCCGGCTTTGCGAAGCAGCTGCCAGGCTCGCTGGGCTAAGGGCCTTTGCATCTGGAAATTACACCATCTGGCCGTACACCAGAACGCAGTATATGGAGTTTATATTTAGATCACCTTGTATCTGGCATCTGGACTTTATTTATCTGCGTGCTTGATGAGATGTGGTTTGAGCGCTTTCTTTTGTGGACGATATTCTATGTAATGTATGTATTGTCCACTCTCAGTTGCCACAGTGAAAGATGTTCCATAAAAAAAAGTTATTCTTTCTGTACAGCTGTCATTTCTATTGGTGGGAGCTGCACATGAGATGCCATTTATTATTGGTGTCTATTAGAAATATCAGACAGAGAGAGGGCTGGTAAAGAACATTTTGCCCTTGTAATTAGACAGATCAATTCTGACCATCTGCAAAGATGGGCTAATGCATGACAGATCCAGCAGTACTGAGTATTCTTATATTAAGCTACGCTGTGCTATATATCTGAAGTTTCTATCAATAGGGCTGGGTTATGGGGTGGTGGGTTTTTTTTTTGCTTTTCATGTGTGTTTCTCTATACAGGATTCTTTGTCATAGCTTAAGGGTGAAACAAATGACGCTCTTAAATGAGTACACAGACTAACATGCTGCAGGAAGGCCAACAGAGGGTGCTGGAGTGATGCAGCTCTTACCTGCACTATTTTTTTTGTTTTCTGAAGAACAATGTGTATTTTGACAAACCTCCTTATTTTGGAATGTCTTACTGTACAGCTGTGTGGTTACTGCATTGTTTGTGCGTTTAATGCCATAATTTTCATACTTTTAAATATTATTTTGTGCTATGAAGATTATTTCAGAAATGCCCATTAAGCAATAATATTTACAAGAACAATGTGTACCTACTTAGGGCATTTATTAATTTTCTTTACCTCTAAAAAGAGATACAAATGAAAATCCTGCTTTTTCAGAAGAAAAAGTTGGGCATAGTGGAAGTGCCAGTGATCTCTGTGACTTATACATGTTGTATTGCACATATTTTGAGACTGATAAAACAAAGCACTGATCTATGAAAGTCATGGTTTGGTGTAAATAATACCTGTGTAGAAATAACATACTTACCAAGAAATGTCTCAAGGAGGATGAATAGAAAGTTAAGTAGCGTATGACAAATCATTGTGCAACACTTCGCAGTTAAACTAATTATATCCATACTGTACTTTATTTCAGGTTTCTCGTTTTTATCCTTGTTCAGGGTCTGGTTTCTGCTCTGGTTGAGAGGAGACTGTGCCCTTTATATACTGGACTGAAAAGGTGGTGTGTCTGCGCATGGTTGTAACATTTGGCTGGAGACTGCTTGATTCAGCTTGCCCCTGTTCTTTGAAGTAAAGTATGTCCATGAAAGTCAGTATTTACAGTGTTGCCTGAGAGTCTGTTTTGGAAAGCACTCCCTTCCTCTCCTCCTGACCTTCCTCCTCCCCCCAAAGTGAAGGGTAATGACTTCAGGCTACCAGAGATTGGAAAGTGCAATTTATCACATGGATATGCAAAACCAGGCGCTTTTAAGATGCAGTCTCTCGTAACTGCACAGATGTGATTTGTGACGGACTAAATCCACTCTGTGGTATTGATGATGATAACCTGAAGTATTCCATGTTATTGGGATTTTCTTTGATGAGTTTAAAACTTGATAACCCGTTTTTGCCCCAAAATCTAGTACGTCTCTGACAGTGTCTCGCAGACATGAACAGACCTCTCAGCAGGGAGATGAGGTACTAGAGTAGTTTCAGGAACATGTCAGATCTACTATCTGTCACTTCTCATTTTCCAAAACTAAAAAGCATCTAAACAGTGGGGCCTTATATGGAGTATAGCATACAAAAAGATACCCAAATTTGCAGAAAGTTTGAAGGAGCAGATCTGAGCCATGACTGCCCTGTCTCAGTGACTTTTGACTCAGATGCCACAGTTTGGTAGTTCTCTTAACGTTCAGGAAACCTGAACTTGCATACACATGCAAAAAGAGAATTATCCAGATTTACAGTAGTGCTTCTTAAAGTGTGGGCAGAACTACTATTGTGTTTTTATGAAAAACAGCTGCAAAAGGCTATCCAGAAGGACAAAGGCACTGAAGAGAGAGAAATAAAAATATATAAGTCCTTTAATAATACATGGTAAAGTGGTGAGGGTGGTTCCTGTTATTAAGGGAAGGGTGGGGAGAGGAGGCAGGGTTGTAAAACACCGCCTTATGAGACAGGAGAAAACTGAGTATCATTTGCTAATATCGACTCTGTAGATCTTTTAATTAAATGCCCTATCAAACATTGCATGGGGCTGAACAGGTCAAGTAACATTGTTGGAGTTCGACTGTCCTGTTTGCTGCCATGGGTCTGGAGTATTCAGATTGAGATACGCTGTTCAAGAGGCTGCTCTGACAGCACTGTGGTTGTGCAGACAGGTTGTGACTCTGTCTTTGGAGATATTCAGCGCTTTGGTTGGAGAAGGCCCTGAGCAACTGCATCTCATATTCAAGTTAGCAAACAAGGTGTCTTAGTCATGTCAGAGATCTCTGTAGCATCATCACTCCCCGAGCTCACAGAGAACATTCAAACTGTCCTGATAGTAACAAAATTCAAGTTGGATTTGATAATCCAGCATTATGGGCCTCTGGGTTTATCCATCACGGGACAGTGCTCTCCCTCCAAAGTGTGGTACCCACATCTGCAGCCAGTGGTTTTGAACACAGACATGGTGCAGGTGCCAGTCTTGACTTCAGAGCCTTTGTGCATGTTGGGATCTGCTTCTTTTCCATTACCATCTTTTGAAATGGCATTAAAACCTAGGACACACTGACAGTAACGTGGCATCATATGATGAGCGTGTTGCTCAGAGGAGGAGCACCAGAGACAACTTCATGCTCCTTTGGTACCATGACCAGGTATGTAAACCTGATATACGATAAGAACAGTCCTGTAGTCCAAAAGCCATCTCTGTGTTGGGATTTTTGGGGGTTGAGAAGATTTTAGCCAGTCTAGGTGAGGAAATGTTGCAATGTTAGCTTTGTGCTGCTTCCATAATAGCATAAGAGCAAATGTACATAGCCTGTCTCAAAGAGTGGTTATGGGTGAGTAACTGTTGTTACTCAGCATTTTTATTTCCTAGAGGCACCACTGTGTTTATTTCTGCTTAAGGAATAACTCAGTTTCCACTGTTGCTTATGGTTTCTGACCAGAAATCTAAAAAAAAAACAAAACCTAGTTCATATTGTCAGTGTAAAGACAAATTGTAATTTGAAACATTTACAACATTTGTATATATAAAATTTTCCCACTTGTTTTATGTCTCTATCCAAGAGCATGAATTCCTGTTAAGAAAGTATGCAGTAATTCTTTTAACAGCATCTATTATGAAATGTTTGGTAGATAAATACAGTTTTTAAGGTCATGTTTTAAGACTTGGATTTTGTTTAATCTTTTGTTTAATCTGGGAGCAGTAATATATCATGTTGTCCAGGTGACTGAAGGTTAAGTAGACTGTTATTTTCCCTAGGTAGTTGTGATGGCTCACAATGCAAAACAGTGATCTCCAGGAAGCAAGCAAGATAGCATCCAGACTGCTTGCAGTTAACCCATCTCTGCCTGAACTAGAAAACTATTTATGAAAATTACATTGCAAAATTAAAGCATTAAGAGAGATCACTACTTGAAACTGTTGCTTCAGGGAAAGGTAAGACTTCACATTAATTATCTAGTTAGTCATTATGGATTTACATGAGATTTTTGTGTTAGAATGATAGTGAATTTTATGTATAAATGCATTTCTTTATTGAATAAATACGGCAACTATTATCCTTTTTTTAGTAAATAGTTAAAAGTCTTTTGCATAGGTGAAAAATATAAAACGCATATTGGGATTTGGAAGCTCATGTATATGTAGTTCTTACTGAAAAGGATTGTGTGCATGAATTTAAATATTTGGCAATGATAGGTTTTGGTTTCCTATGGCCTCACTTTAAATATTAGTTACAAAGCTATATTAAGATCATCACATGTGACATGAGATTGTGCACATACTTTACTACAAGTATTTGTGGAGTCTTTGTCTTAATGTTAGTGAAAACTGGCAAACCATTACCAGGAGCTGAAGAAACTTGTGGGTTTTAACTAATCTGATACAGTGCAAGTGTTTAGTTAAACTCTTCCTGGGACAGAAATTCCTTACAGAAAACAGTTGGCTGTATTTGGTTTTGTAAATGCTGGTAAGTGTTTGAAAGCAGATGAATAAGCATTTTGCATGTGTACTAAATAAGTATCTGAAATAGCTGCAATTGCTACCATGCAGTTATATCTCAAGGAACCAGAGGAAAAATAGAGAGCAACATGACTAGAAATTCATCAGTGTCTTTCTGTTGAACAAAACAAAACTTTTTTTTCCTACTAAAAAAGGTTGGATGGGTTTTAACCTATCATTATGAAGCTGTAGTTAGTCCTTCTGTCATACAAAAATAAGATTTCTTGGTGTCAATTAATTTTGCCCTGTAATCGTCTGTAAGTCACAGCAGATTATATTGCTAGCAGTACTATAAAGGCTCTTGACAGGGCCACAGACTTTTCAATCTGAGTAGTTATTTTTATGTTCTTTGTTGATTGCTTAAATACAGATTTTTCTGTTTCAGCTTTTCTAGATTTTTGGATGATGGTTTTCAGTACATGGGGACAATTATGATACCATTTATTATTCAGTGCCTATTTTATTTCGATGGAATCTTTTTTTTTTTAACCAAGACAGTGCAGATCAAAACAAGTAGAAGGATGTATTCGTGCTGTAGAGCACAGAGATCTGTAAATGTGTGATATATATTCTAGACCTATATGACCATTATGAAGATGGTGATTTTCATTGCCTAGAGAGATAAGCTGTTCTGTGCAACAGGGCTGTGTACGTGCATGCTGACATGAAAAGGGCTCCATATGGCTGAGTCTGTAAGTTCAGTTTGACTTGTGGTAGGGTGCTAGGACACATCTCCGCAGCAGCATGTGCGATTTCAACCTGGTATACCTGGTGTACATGCTGAAATTCCCGTGTCAGTCACTGAAGGGTGTTAAGGGAGACATCTAACCCATATGAAATAATGCAGCCACAGGAGTCTAGAGCACGGTCACTAGTGCACTAGACACAAGATTGAGCACGTATCGTTGTGCCACGTGAGCCAGGAGGGAATGCGTGATGACTCTGGTCTGGAAAAGTACAACTATATGTAATTACAGGCTCTAAGCTGGGAAATGAGAGCGCCGTTTCCTAGACTACCTTGCGACTGTAATTCTAGGACCTGCTATGTCCCAGTTAAGCAAACTTAGAAAATACTAGATTTGACCACGTCTGGACTAGTTTACCTGTTTTACTGTGCCTTGAAACAACTGATTATACTAATACTTCTCCTTCATAAAGCAGTTTAAGTAGATACAACCTCTCAGCAGTTAGGGTAATGGCTTCTGACTGAAAATGGTATCTCCTGGCAGCAGGCTTTCCACTCCAACACATACCAATTTGGCATATTAGCAGGTGTCTTGTAAATGTCCTTGAACTCAGAGTTGGAATTACATGAATATGCAAACATATTCATGGACTTTTATTTTCTAAAAGGGAGTTGAGACCAACTGACATGATGTGCTCTTGTGAAATCTCTTTCCAGTTTAGAAAAAATCCCAGGGCATGGAGGGAATGATTAGTTCCATTTAAGTAGAACGGTGTTGTTTTTTAATTACACTGGTGGCGTATCAGAAAAATTAGCAGTACTAAAGTCTGGTGAATGTGGGACCTATTATCTTTCCATAGGTTCTCTCAGGTTTTGGAGGATGACGTTGCTGGCATCAGCGACAGAATGGTAGGGGAGATCCTATCTGTTGCTACTCATAAACATAACTGCCTTATTTCTCGTATTTATTTTAATGCTGCACTATAAAATTTTGCTCTTTGATTTATTTGATCCGATGATATTTTAATAGTATAATTTGTTCAGCTCTAAATTGAACTCAGTCAGTTCTGTGCCTTTGGCTTTTGGAAGTAACGAATGAAAACTGTCTATTTAGACCCACCAAGGCATGTGACAAGCTATCTGGCCGTAATCTAGGAATGCAATTAAACGTGTTTAATTATGCACTGTGTTTGCTAGGTTAGAGTTTTAAAATTTTGCAAGGTGGAGGCCTCACAGGACATAAAAACTCAACCATTTTATTTTATTTTATTTTAGTGCTTTGACTTTATTTTTCAAAGTTTGAGAAACTCCATCATTTCTTCACTCAGTTAATTGTGAAGCCTGTGTTACCTATGAAGGTCCTAATTTTTACTTAAGTTCTGATAGCAAGCATTGGTTTATTGAGTGTCAAAGTGCAGCTGTAGGTTCAGGAAGTTGTCCTCCATTTCGATATCCCTTTTTGGAGAGACTTAAGCTTGGCTGTGTGGAAGAGTGCAATTCCATAATTGCCTAAACTATGTACATATATACAGGGATTATAGTACTTCACAAGCTGGTGGATGAGATATTTAAACAGGTTGGACTGATACAGGGGAATAAATGAGAGCTAGGTGTCCAAGAATTGAGATGGAGCACAAATAGACCAGCAGTTTAAAAAATAAAACAAGAAAAAAAAAACAGAAAAGGAAGAACTGAAAATAGATTTGTTTTTTTTTTTTCCTGCTGGTTGCACAAAAATCACTGAACTTAAAAAGTCAGACTACCAATGCTCAGTACCTTTCAAACATTCATTTTAATCTAGTGCAGAGATCCAGATGAAGACTGACACTTGGAATTTGGGGGAGGCAATATCATTTCTTCCTAATTAAAAATATCAATTTTCTAGCTTGAAATCTGTTCTGGGAAACAGATCAGCATCATTCATCATGTTGTGGCCAACAGTATTGATACTGACTTGAATAAGGTAATAACATTTGAGGGCTGATAAGCATCATTTAATACTGCCTAAGAGTCGTTTTTGTTTTTCTTTTCATGCTAAGGTACTGTAATTGTTCATGAAAGGAGTTTGTCAATATTAATCCCAGAAGAGTTCTTCAGAATCTTTATAACTGTAAGATGTGTGAATGTTTAAATAATTTGGTTTTTGCTTGTACCTTTTTACTTCCTTAAAAAGAGGGGGGGAAAAAAAAAGAAAAAGAAGTGGGAGACCTGCATCTGGTATTAAAAAAAATATTTTTTGTTTAGGAGTGTGCATAGTATGAAAGATATTACAAAATAGGCAGCAATTCTTATTGAAACAGCAAATACTTAAAAAAAAAATCACAAGATGAACAACAAAATCACAGAAAGTATGCTGTTCTTTCCAAAGTAAATATTTTACCAAATAGATTTTTGATACAAGGGACAAGATGTACAGGGAATAGGATGTGATACATATCCAGTACAACATTTTAAACACATTTTAAACTTCCTGGCTTTTCCCTTGCTTACATTTAGATAAAGCTTAAACGGTTCCACTCAATGCTATTTTGCTTTGATTAAAGCAGATAACATTTTCCCCATGTAGGTGGCTGATTTGAGGGCTTTTTTAAGTATAAGTAATTTTTTCTTGTACGTGTTCTTCCATGTAGTAGAATAAGGGAAAGGCTTTCATTTTCCATTCCCTCCTATAGAGAAAGGAGCTAAAAAGTCCAAAGATACAGATATACCACTTTTTCTCTTGCTGCTGATGTGCTATTTTGGGATATGTGCTGACCTACTTTTTATGTTTCCAGAAAGCGAGCTGAAAAATTTTAGCTCAGGTTGCAGGAAGATTTGGATTTATTTTTCAGTGGATTTTTTTACATCCTTTTACATAGATATGCACACACACACATGTTGGCTAATGTGGGGGTTGATGTACAGTAGCAAATCAAGATTGCCAATTTTGGTACAATTTCAACAATAATAGCAGCAGACATCTGCTGCTAGACACCTGCCTTTAGAGGATTTGACAGGAAGATGTTTCCAATCTAGTGGTGCCATTATTCAGAGTTACATGATAAGATAGAAAGCTTTCAGTTTGAATAAATTTGATTCCTAATTAGAAACATCAAAAATTGCTGTAAGAATCTCATTATTGTATTTTTTCCCGTTTCTTCAGCATTGTCTTAGAGACTGGAAGATAAAACCCCTTTGAATCATTTATTTTGATTCCATGCGTCTTTTTATTCAGTACTCTGACCATCAAAGAATGTTCAGCCCATTAGTTTGCCATTCCCAATTAAAATAATGTTACATAGAGCTTGGGAATGGTATGAACAAATTACGAGAGAACAAATAATGAGAGATGAAGACCTGCTCCTGCCCTCTGCTTAGGGCAGAAAAAATTCATCAGCACTGGCAACGCTGCGCTCACATGTGGGCTCTTCCCAGCAGAGCAGCTCTGCTGGTGGAAGAAAATACTTTCTAGTTTATTGTGCTTCACTCATGATGGCTCTAGTGCAGAAGGTCTTGCTGTGGCATTCCTCTCATCTAACCTGTGTGAGCATACAAAGGTTAAGCATCTGTAAATCTCGGTAAAAGTCTGCAGTTAAGGGGAAAAGACGATTTCCCCTATCCTCAGTTAGGGGAGATGAATTCTGCCTTGCAGAGGTACATCTCTCTCTGTCTAACTATAGATGGAGTTTAGACTTTGGCAACTTAATCTTTGAATGTCTGCAGCTAGATGACAGAAATCCAGTCCCTTTTCTTTGTATACACCACAGCTAGGGTAGCTGTAGAGTTTTGCTGATTTATCAGTACTGACGTAGTTCTACTGGGAAAGGCTGGACAGTGTACATGAGACCTCAAAACACCATGAATGGCAGGTCTGAATCTTCCTGTGACAGACAGACAGCTTCTTGCTTCTCTGGAAAGTATTATGACCTATGGATATGTATATTTTTCTAAGGCATTTGATTTGATATTTCTCTTTTTAAAATTTACATTGTATAACATAAAGACTATATATAGTACTTTTAAAAAATCTGACTGTCAAATCTTCATTTATAGTTGATAACTGAGGTGAGTTTTAGCTCTGCGTGAGAGTTATGTTAAGAATCCTACAGATTCAAAGCTTTTTAGTATTTTTTTTAAGCATTTGGATGATGTAAAATTTTCTCTTATTAAGTATCCTCTGCAGTCCTAGTACTTTCCAGAGTGTCCAAAATTGATGGGATATTAGTAAATAATGAAGTTGAATCAGTATTACAGCATGATAGTCATATGTGAATTGCCTAGTAAAGTGCTGATGGTACCACAAAACATGCTTGTAATGCTGCTACATGGAAGGTAATATGAGCACAGATTGTAGGGTTACAAATACATAACTCTTCAGGGTAGTAACTTGAAGGAAAACCAAGGGGCAATTTAAGAAGCTTGTTCAGCTTGGCTGTCAGTGTGATGCCAAAATACTGTGGTGCTAAAATATTGTGGTACTAAAATATTGTATCCAGTGCCTTGATACTTCCACTTAACAGTGAGGTATAAATAAAGGAGAGAGCTCAAAAAAGAGGCCTGTGGAATTTTTCAAGGTCTGGAGGGGAAAAAAGCAACAAACTTTTATACTGTGAGGCCTCAAGAGTTCAGTCATGTAAATTTATAGAACAGAAATTTGCAAGATGCATTGATCATCATCTACAAATTCTTGTCTTTTAAAAAGCCGTCTCAAAGGAAGGAGTTTCTCAGCTTTGTAAATAAAGGCACCTGGAAGTTAAAGCTGAACTAGCTCCATCCAAACCCAAATTTTCTCACAAGAAGGAAATACTAACATTGAAATAGATTACTTGTAGCATCTCCTACCAAGGAAGGAGGAATATTCCTATCATTGTGGAAGAGGCACTCCCAAAAGCTAACTTTAACATTGCCACCATTCAGTATAGTTGGTGGAGAGGCAGAGGTTATTCCCAGCCCTGTATCAATGGCTGTAAAAAAGGTATGGGAGACTAGGCCTCCAGGCTGAAATTAGGCTTTGTGATTTAATTCCTACGCGTCTCCAATACTTTCCAAAAGCCTATCTTTAGCGAGCTGGAAAAAACTCTGCATCCTTCTGTATACAGTTGGTCCAGATGACCCTCAATTACACTTACCTCGTTTTTTATGTTCCTGTGCTGTATTCTTTCCCATGCAAGCAGATGTGTCCTGCTTGTTATACTTGAGAAACATATCTGGGAATCTCATTTCTGCTGAAATGTGATCTGAACTTCACCCATTTCTCCGTGTGCTTCCAATCTGTGTAGGAACCAAAGGGATCTTAGGTTATTTAGGTCCCCTTGGGACCCCCTATTAGTTTCCACCCTCCCCAAAAATATTTATTACATTTGCACACTATGCTGAAAGAGCTGTTTCCCTAATGCTCTGCTGTTTGGAGCCAAGACTTGGAAGGATACCCCCAAATAATTTTCTCCACCTAAGAAAGATAGAAATGATATTACCAGCGGTGTAAAGTGCCATGAGTAGGTCTGATCCTTGCTATTGTACTTTTTCACTTCCGTAGCTGAAAGTTGTTCTCAGGTGCAGAGTTGCTTTATCAGCTAAATTTTTAGTGCTAACATGACAGTAGTGCTTGACTACAAAAAAATGTAAGGGTAATGATTCCTAACGCAAATTGATTGAAGGTCTTATCTTACTGATATATGTCTTCCTGAAAATAATTTGTTTCTATATAGTATTAGCACTTTTTCTTGGATGTTTGCATAATTACAGAAGTGTTCAGGAATGCATTTTTCATCTTTGCCTGTCCTAGAGACTGGTAACAACTTGACTTCCTAGAGATAAGACAGATCATGGTATTTTATGCTATCACAGGCATTAGTTCTTCAAATTCCTCTTGAAACTAATCTGAAATGTCAGGAAATTATAGTTTATGCGAGCTATGTGAGCATACTGCAACAGGGCTGCAGTCTATGTTTGAGAATCTTTGAATCTAGATTAATTTCAGGATTATCATCCTGAGTCATAAAAGCCCTAAATGGCCTACAGTCCAGCTGAAAAACTTTGCTCCTCAATATTTTGCCAGTCATCTTAATTTGGGGGTTATAAAGCCTGGATCTGAACTTTCCAGAAGCAGGAGGACAACGGTGTTTGTGCACCTCCCTGGACTGTGGAATGAATTACTGGAAGAGTTCAGTGGGAGTCTCGCTGTGTTTTGGGAGTGTTGCAGGATTTATCTCCCTTGGCAAGCTTTTTTCTCTCTAACTAACTCTTAATTGACTTTGTGTGAAATAAATTCCCCAGTTCTGAAGTTCTGTGTAGAGATAACAGTAGAAGACGGTAAGGAGTGGAAGCATGTTTCCTTTTCTTGAGAGAGCTGATATACGTGTCGATTAATGTTCACAAGTCAGTGGGCAGACAGGTGTCTTAAAATGTGTGCTACGCCGAGTGTCTGACTTAAACTAGGTTATTGCACAGTTTCATCTAACACTAACACTACGTTTTTCTCAGTTGTTTTCATACATGTTACTAGTCAGAATAAGGTTGTGTCGTCTCAGTCTAAAATTTACTGGTTGCACAGCTGACACTTACAAAAGTAACTCTCCTTTTCTGTTCTGTTGTTGCAAGAGTGATATTTATTTCTTATTTTCATTGCATGTGTGTATATATATGGTGTTTATCTGGTGAGCCTTGGGCCACCGCAGCTGTGTGCAGGGACACACTTTCAGCGACACAATCCCTAAAGGGGGCATCTGTTAAACACATCATCTCTTTTGGCATTTTGCCTGTCTTACTTCTGCTAATACTGTTTTGAATGCATCTACTGTCATTTTTGTAAATTAACTATTGTCAAATTAGTCTAAATTGTATTTAACTCAGGCCAGTACATAGTTGCAAAGAATCTCATCCAAATTTTTAAATGTTTTTCTAATTCGTTCTTATTCTGCTTGTATTAATAATAGCTGTGACCACTGAGGGTAAATCTGAATAATCATAGGGAAATTGAATAATCAGTATACATCTATACAGTTTTATTAGCCACATTAAAAAAAAAAAAAGTATATTAAAAATATGCACAGGCACACTCCTTTAAACCTAATGTTGGTATGCAGGCTATATAAATTGTGTCAGGCTTGTAGCAGTGTAATACAGCATGATGTTTGTCCAGTCCTGTCCAGGAACATTTCAGGCATGATTTGGATGCCATCTTGTCATGCCCCTGACACTTTAAAAAGTCAGAGGAAAATAATCAGTAAAATTGGGAGCTTTTAATGACATTGTTTAAAAAGGCAGTGCTTTTTAACTGGTTAGGTTCTCATACATCTTCAGGAAATGAGGTGGAGGAAAGAGAAGCCCAAAATATCTTTGACTTCAAGTAAGTCTGTACAGTGAATCTTATTCTTCCTCCACGTTTTGTGGGGTTTTTCCCCTTTTTTAGTCTTTAAGCATTTGGAATTTTTCACTTACCTTAAAGCTTGATTTAGGGGTCAGCCACTGCTTGTGCTTGCCAAGCAGTGCTTACTGTTGCTCGAGGCAGCACTGTGTGTCGATTTCTTGCCATTGGCCACTGCTTCCTGTGGTTTGGAGACCTTGAGTTTCCTCATGTCCTTTCCTTTTCCCTATTTTTTACACATGTACTGGCTGTCATCTTTTATCTCGGAGTATGGAAAAAAAAATAAAGAAAATGTAGATTTAATATTCAGGTAGCTGTTTCTTTCCTTGCTGTCTTTCTTTCCATGGCAATGTAAGAGGAGCTCCAGACTGCTTCTAAATCCACATTTATGAACTTGTGTAGAGAAACTTTCCCTCAGCCCCTCTCATTTTACCCAGGCAATGCTTTGCTTACTGCAGATGAGAGAGGGGGAGAGAGGGGTGCAGAGAGAGAGACAGATTTTTTATTTGCAGTGTGGAATTCAAATTTGGGAGCTGGCAAAGCATGAGTAACCAGTTCGTCTAGTTCAGTTTCAGTTGATAAAACAGGTGACAGAACTCTGTGGTAAGTCTGTACACAGAAAAATGTTTATTTTATGAAAGAAGTATCCTAGTGTATTGCAGTGTTAGATGCAGTTAGTGGATCTTATTAATAGTGTTCAAATGCAAAATAAGTATTTATAATAAAACTACAGAAGTTTAATATTGTACAATTAAACATGTACAAATCAAGTGTGGGATATTTTTATCTGTATCTGGAGTTTTTAAAGATAATTTACACATCTGTGCTTTACGATGCTGTAGCAATGTCGTATTGGTTCTTGTATACCACTGACTTCAATAGCAGGGCATCTGAGCTGAAACTCATGTCCTCAGGGTTGTGCCTCAATCTGGCATTCAAAGTAGCTGGTCAGGATGTGTTCTGGTGTTTCCAGAGTTCTGGCCTCAGGTGGAAAACCTTCATTTTCCTATTGATTGGTCTCGCACTTGGGACAGTTTTATAAGTAGTTCTGTGGAAGCTGAAATCAGCCAAGTATATAGAGAGCAAATTGAGTATTTCCCTAATACTAGAGAGAGAATAAAATTAAGTCAAAGTGAATACAAATCTGTATGTTTCACTTCCCATGAAAGAGGATGCGCTGAAAGCACACCAGACAAATAACTTTAAATCTATTTCTGTGTGCCAAACATCAAGAATACGCGCGTGGTTCTGACTCGCCTGTGAGTGTGACAGCTAGGAAAGAGGATGGTTTGCTGACTGACGGAATGCATTTGTCATCTTAGACGAAAATTTAAGATGTTTTTGTAAAGACTGCTTTTGTCTCTCGGGAAAACTGAAAGATAGGCTCACACCTTGCAGTTTGTGTGCTCCTTTGGCCAATAATGTTGCTTTAACAGATACCTTTATGATGAAACTGAGAGCACTAATTTAGAGAATCAGTTGAATAAAACTAGGTTATGTTTCTATCACTGTTAGGGATCCATCTACATTTACTGTATTGTTACTAAAACTCCAGAATTATCATTGCTAAATGCCACTTTCCTATTCAGCGCACCACACCATGCGTGAAAGTGAAGTGGGCTTTTGGGGAGAATATGGAGAAGCTGGAAAGCTACAGGCTTAGCATATAATCAATCATCCTCTGAGCTGATACTGAACAAAAAAAAAGTCTATGCTCCAATTCCTTTAATAGTAGTTCTGAATACACCTACTTCTGAAAACTAACAGTATGATTTGTGCATCTGAATTTAGGTGTGGCCTGAGTACACATATGAGATCCATCTGTCTGGGGACTCAGGCAATATACATATTTGCCTTGAAAGGAAAATGAAGATAAAACCTACACCTAGATGCTCAGACCACTGCACTTCTGAAAATGAGCAGGTATCAGTGTTAAGGGT
>NW_009226571.1:8049-13600 GCF_000690835.1 Fulmarus glacialis | reverse complement strand
AGGGAACAGTTTGCCCCAGCATGAGAGTACAGATGAAGCTTAGACCAGTAGGAGCCTGGGGAGTAGTGCCTTCTGCTGTTCTGGAACTCAGTCCCTCTAGAGCCAACACAGTTCTCTCCCCCCCCCCCCCCTTTTTTTTTTTTTTTTAATAATCCCAAAAGCACAAATATTTTGAGAGAGCAAGTACAGCTCCTGGCATGGATGGCATGTGGAATCATGACGGCCTTGATTCAGAGCTTAAGTGGTGCTGGAGAGAAGGCAGTATGGATTCCTAAGATTTGGGCAGATTTCGCTCAGATCCAAACCAAAGTGGAAATCAAATGGTCTGAATCTCACCCTTAATTAGTAATAAATGACACAAAATGTGTTTCATTATGTGGATGTAGAAGTAGTATCTAGACTTAGGACAGGAAACAGCTATTAAAGAGCTATTATTACTGGATTCAAAGACTGGTGATAGTTGTTACCTTCTTTTTATGTTTGTGCGCAATGACATAATACTCACCGTGTACTAGCCCAGGGGTTTGAGATCATATCATTGCATCAGGTTGTAACACACAGCCTGTTAAGACCTAAGGCATGGATATTCAGGGAGGATGTGATGGAAGTTAAGTGACCATGCATTAAGTACAGTCTGACATTATAGGAAGATGTGGCAGGTGGGAAGAGACGAGAAATGAAATCTTCACAAGGGCTCAAGGGGACTGCATAGCAGAATTTTCTCTCCTCCCTTCTCTTCAGTCTAGTACCTATTTCAAAGTGTTCCGTGATACACTGTTCCTGTATTTGTTTTCTTGCAATGTAGGAAAGATGTGAAACCTGATTTACGTCTGTCTCATTATATTGCATAGGGCAGGTTTACTATAGGGTGAGATAAGTTTTGGCCGCTTTTCTTGTTTTCTCTTTGTTAACAGGATTTCATGTAACACAAGCAATCCAGAGTCTTGGGCAAGGGACTGTTTCTGCCACAGGGCAGCCCCATCTATCTATGTTGTATCTCATCCAGCACTGAATCAATGCAACTTTAATATGTTGGAATTTTTAAAAGTCTGCATGTTATTAATAAGCCACATACATATTTGACTGCCTGTCCATGAAACGCAGAATTTTCATTATCCTTGAGTTTTCCTGACAAGGAAAGGAAGACGACTGGATTTCCTAAACCTCTGGGATCACTTTGGACAGTGACCTCACTTAACAGCAAGTGTAGAACAAACTCTTTGTAATTGATGGAAACTTTCATTAAAACGATCCTCTCTAAAAAGTACTTTCAAGTTCCAAACGTTTTGAATATTTTTCCTCCTCTATACCTCTAACACTTTTTTCACAGAAGCTGAAATGCTTTGTTATTGTTTCATAGATACGTGCTAACAAAATTTAGTTTATGCAAAATACTGAACTCTCAGAAGTGGTTTTAAATAGAAAATTGTCTCTGAAATTTGTAACCTTCATATTTTTAGCTTGCTTGCAGTATGCACTTTCTACACAGAATGCAATAGGAAAAACAGGGACATCTGCCATGTTTTATTCAGGACAAATACTAATACACCCTGCTAAATAAAATTCCTGCGTAGCCTCTACGTCTTTCTCTTAGCACTGTATCCAGGGTATAGGCCTAATGTCACAGATTGCAGTGGAATAATAGCAAGCATGATTTTGTAATTGCGAGTGTTACTGTCGTGTGGATTCCGGCAAGTTCTACCCTCAGCCTTTGAGCTTTGGAAGATGCCCGGCCTCTGGGCTGCCACTCGGGCAAAGCTGCGTATCCTCACAGCTCTGAGGCCGTCTGTGAGGAGCCCCATCAGCTGGCTGGGTTCCTGTGCTGTGCCTTTTCACACTGTACCCTGCCAGAAAATGCCTGTTTCCAGGGTTTGTGCTGCCTTTCTGTTGGAGAAGGATCAGCTTTCAAGTCCTTGTGAAGATAAGGCTGTGACAGCTATCATGTAATGGGAACATCAGCGTGAAGTGAAATTATTACAAATGTACATTAGCATATGAATTGTTCTGCTTATGAAATGCTGTGACATGAGTCAGCTTCCCATCTTAACACGGGAAGCGTGCATTATGGATCAAAGAGCAAGTGGCTAATATTATCTTAGAACCAGGTTACAGCTTTAACCATACATTTTGTTTCATGTTAGGAAACAAGAATATAACTACAAATGAAAGGTGCTTATCTCCTTTCAGCTGAAAGACAATGCAGTTCAAACGCTCGGCCAAATCTCCTGCCAATATGCATCTATAAAAATCAGCATGCCAGCATAGAAAGCAACTCTGGAAAAGCTGTATTCTCTTCTTCATGTTTTATCTGCTTTGTTTGAAGGAGGCGAGGAATTGCTTGGGCTGAAAGCTTATTTCTTTTTCCTGTGACTGTAATTCAATATTAAGTTATCTATTGCTAATTAAAACTGTAAATGTAGTGCATGATGTGACTAGCATCTAATCCTCTGATTTAGCTTGCTCTAAGGTCAGGTGTAGCCTGGCAACTAAGTACTAATTGCACTATTCTATGAGTCAAGCGTTTGCTACAGGAGTAGAAATTAATGTGAACCTAAAATGATCTCTTTGCTGTCTTTGAGAGTATGACCATGACTGGTTATTTGTTGACCTTTTGCTCTTATATCCACTTCTGAAAAATGATGCTTGACTAAAGAGAGGTTTTTTGGATGCTAAGGCTGTATCAAATCCAGGCTTTTCGCTTATAATAGCATTAGACTGGAAGAAATGGGTTAATTCAAGCAAAGAATGTGTTCACATCCTATCGATTAAGACAACCAGGTTATTCCAGAAAATTAAACAAATAATTTTTGAGTAACAGTTGGAGGGTTTGAACAGCTATATGTATTCCCCATTTTCTCTTCTGCATTGTTTAACTTTCCTACTTGAAATGCAAACCAAAAGATGTTAGAGACTTCATAGCACAGATATGTTTGCAGATCTGTGACTGTTCTGCTATGCATAGGGGATGAGACCTAGGTAATAAGTGCTTACAGGAAAAAAAGAAGAAAAAGTTTTCTAAATGTTATGTACTGTAAAACAGTCTCCACTGAGCAAGCAGGTACCCAAGAATACTCAACTTGGTTGTTATCAATCAGCTTGATTTCTTTAAGCACTTCTGACACCTGTAAAACCCACCCAAAATGCAGTAAGTAGCCTGAGCATTGCCTTTGTAACCTTAGTTTTACAAATATTTTAACTAGGGGTAACCTGGCACAGTCACTAAAAGAAACAATGCCTATATCCCTGTCCTGGATGCTTACTCCTGTCTTTTTGTCTCATGTGGCAGCATGGCTAAAAACAAATAAATAAACAAAAGGTTAACCTAGGTTTGTGCCATGGTTTGCTGTGCAGCCTCACAAAACGGGTGCTAATGCAACAAGGAGGAAGGCTCCATGGGCCACAGGCAAGAAGAAGGATGAGGCTTTATTTATTGATTTATTGATTGATGGAGTTGTGCTGGTTTAAAATGTTAGTAAAATGTTAGTTTCCTGCTATTGCAGTTCCTCCAACATACATGGCTAAGAGGCCTCATCTTCCCTTGGAGGAGGTATTTACGTACCATTCTACTCTGTATACGTACCATTCTACTCTATGTATAGCATGGTGGGAAGATCCATGAGTCAACATACCAAACCAGACACAAACTTATTGTGGTTTTTTTATTTCCATAATACAGATTTTCTGAGCCAGCCTGCACTGGCTGACACATTGAGAACGTGTTTTAGGAAACCTTTGCTTATTTCTGTTGTTGATAAGCACAAATATTTCCTCAGCTGAACATGAGAATGACAGCTCTAATGCAGTCATAATAACACATGGGTTACTGCACATGAAATATAACAAGGTTTGCTGCCATATTATTAAACAAAAAGCTAATGATAGTTCTTCCTGTGAGAAAACTTATTTTTCTATGACCTGGACCATGCCAATTTTGTAGCCTTAAATCTATGTTTTTGCAGTACAGTGTATAGCCCAAACACAAATCAGTTGTCAAACATTAGTTTCTGTTAGCTTTTATTTACCAAACTTTAATCAAAAGAAATAGTAATAGAAACTGCAGAGACTACAGTTGGGTAGTCTGCTGGAGGCAAGGGGTATGATGTTCTGATTTAGCCTTCGACCATAAACCGAATGATCTGTAGTTCGGGTGTCTGTATCAGGCACTTTTTTATTATACTGAGCTTTCAAAACTGTAAGAAAGCACTGACCTACACAGAACCTATTAGAGAAGCCTGAAGCCTTATAAACCTTTGCCAGCCTGAAAATGTAGCCAAATTATAATTCCTGTGCTTTGCTTTTCATCATCTGAGCACTTTCATGATTCAGTTCTGAACTTAACACAATGATTACTTTCTTTTAGTAATCTCTTCTGAAGGATCTTGTTTAAATCTTTGATGGGATAAATAAATAATTAGTCTTCTTTTATCTTCTAATCTCAAACAACTGGAATAGATTAATGACTTTTTTTTTTTAGAAACCATGTTGATTAGTCCTGTTGTGTTGTAATCTTGGTGTTTTTTACTCAACTCTTAATTATCATTTTAATCATCCTTTCAGATAAAAGGCTTGGTGAGGTGTAATTCCTTAGACTATGGTATATCCTTCTAAAAAAAAAAAAGAGTTTCATTCTCCAGTCTCTATTGTAATTTTCAATTATTTACTTATTTTTGCAAAATACTTCAACCATTTCATTCTTTATTTCCTTCTGGATTCCTGGATGTATATGATAGGAACCTTGTGATTAATTGCATGTAAGTTAACAAGTTTATATTTCCACACATCATGCTTGCTTTTTTTTGTTGGGTGGTTTGTTTGTTTGTTTTTTTCTGTTTTTTTTTCCATCTATAAAGGTTCAAAGCTTCCATCTTTAAGTAGACAATAGGAGGTTGGAGAGGGGTGTTGTCACTGCAACCTCGGTGGAGAAGAATCTCAAATTTTACCAAGAGTGTTCTTTTCATTTCTTCTTGTGCTGGATCTTAAAATCTTTTTTGAATGCTCAGTGCATCTGCTTTATTTCTTTGGTCTTACAATTAATAATCAGCTCTTCCAAGTCCCTTTTCCTCCCCCATTCCCATTTTTGTTCTTTGTATTGTGCTGTAACATTCTGCGGTAGTCTCACTTGGGAGTAGACTGTCAAGTTTTTACACATGCCCCTCAAAGATGAGAAAATGACCAACAGGACATACATAAACTAAATCACTAAAAGACTTAGGCTACTAAAATGGCACTTCGGCACCTCATTCCAACAACTTCCAGACACCACCAGGACCCTCAGCTTCTGTTCTACTGCTGCATATTCCTTTACTTTACCTGCTTAGGATTTTCAGTTTTCAGACCAAGTATTTGCCTGTCTTGATTTTTAGGTCTAAATGAATTTTCAAAGTATGTCTTCTAGAGTGGGTCCTACAAAAGGCAATTTAGTGATGAGATGCTTGGGGTTTTCATCTGGCCTCTTCTGGATTTCCACCTGAAGGCCACTCAAGGGTAAACTGTTCTTAGATTCCTGTGTGCCACTGGTGGATCAGGGGCTTGAACCCTTGACAGGTCTCCC
>NW_009226571.1:0-8018 GCF_000690835.1 Fulmarus glacialis | reverse complement strand
TGTGATCACTGTTGCACCTTTGAGTATCCCAGCAGCGATTTCTCCTGTTGGAAATTTTCCACTTGGCATGAATATTCATTGGGCTGGAGAAGGTAAGATTGTATAGTGCAGCAATTGTATCACTCAGCTAGAATAGGGGACAGTCACTTTCAAGTCACTCTTCTAATGAATACTTAATTATTTATACATGTTGGAGTAGTTTCAGCAAGAAGAGTTAAGAGCTGTTTCCAGAATATCCTGTAGCCTGGTGGTTAGGTCACTTACTGAAGGTGTTGAAATTTTATTTAAAGCTTCTGTCAAATTTCAGTTTAAAGTTCCTCACATGTCAGTTCCTGCATTTGGTATTTGTTATTTCTTGGTCTTCACACGTGGTTTGAATATATTTGTATTTGCTCAGATTTAAGCACTTTCTGTTGTTTTGAAAAGCATTTGATTCAGTTACTTTGGTTTAGTTGGACTCTCAGGAATGGACTGAATATTTTTATGTTGGTTCAGTTATAGCTGAAAAAGCAAGTGGAGCTGGAAGAGAAGGGGAAGCAAGGAAAACTTCTCTGACTTGTGGTTTTTTTTTTTTAATTAACTGGGGAAAAAAGAGGATGAGATCCACAGATTCTACAGATTTGAAGGACATGAAAGAAGTATTTTGGCCTCTAATGATGAAGACCAGTACCTAGAGGAATTTTTAAAAAGTACCTGAGCTATTTAGACATACAATTCCCTTTGGTTATAACCTAATTCCCACCACCTAATCTATTTTGGAGTCCAGTGGGATATTCAAAAGCTTATTTCTGCATATAAACAGAGCTCACGATCCTTTGACTACTCAGCAAGACCAGAAATAATCAGTTTGCTATCTACAGTTAGTGTTCACTTGGTTTAAATCACTTTTTTTTTTTAAATAATGAGTTGTTCGGAATGCAAGGTATGATTTCTGGGTCCACTGTATTTAAGATTAGATTCTTATGTTCATAATTTCAACTTCCAGCCAAATGCAATTTGATTTCCAGAAAAAGAAGACAAAATCTAGCATACTCTTTGCATCCTTCTGCATTTCTAACACAATCAAATATTAAAAAAGCTACATAGATATATATTGATACATCATTTCCCCCCTTCCTTTCCAAAAGCATGTAGGTGAACAGTTTATTTCTTGCCAGCAATAATACAGATTGTACTGAATTTCATACTAGAACTGTATTTGGAGAAGCCAACCTCTTGATCACTACACCAATCATACAGTGTACCCTATTTCAGGAAAGTAATTAAAGCATTCATAGTTTAAGTGTTTTAAATGATTTGGAAAAAACAAGTTCTATCTTCAGGTGTTAAAATCAGTTTGCCCTAAGTATCCATGGTTGAAAGACCAGTTACTGACACTTGGAATTACCACTCTGCTTATTTGCTTTGCCATAGTTATTGTTATTTAACAGCAAAATGTATGTAGTTAAAAGATCTGTTAGTTTTAACTTACTAATTCATTTTGTCTCATTTATGATAGAATTCAAGTAAGAAAATTAGCAGGTTCTTAGAAAATGTTAGGATTTGTCCTTTCTTCTTTCTGAACATTTGAGAAAGGAAGATCATCATATCCTTGGGAGGCTCAAAAGATTTCATTGGGATAACCAGAACAAAACAAGAAAAGTACCTTGACTTTTAGTTAAATGGAGAATTTACAGACCGTCTTTGGCATACACAAATTTAAATGGCTTATTTTTATTAGTCAGCAGTTACATAGAGAGAAAATCAGTCACACTGGCACATCTTTGATTCTGACTGCAGTAGGAAATAACATTATTGCTTCTTGAGGAAAGAAACCCCAAACTCATAGTTGTGGCCATAAAAAACTTTGTGCTTTGGACTGTTTATCAGTCTTTAAAATGTAACATTGTCAAAGGACAGGACTAAAAATCTGAACATACTGTTCAGGTTGTACCTTTCCCCAGACGGGTCCCTAGGCTGGGGACTGGGTTGGTTTTTTGCTGTTGCTTTATTTTTTTTTTTTTTCCCCTCTTGCTCTATTTTCTTTTTAAGGTTTAGCAACACTTGTTTAGCTTGCCAAGTTGATGAATTATTAATAAACTGATCTGAGAAATGCTGTTGGTATAATATAAACTATACTAGCCCTAGACAGTGCCTCATATTAAATTGTATTTTCCTCTTTGCACAGGTTGTGCTGCTGAGCTCAGGTTTGTTGAACTTCCTAATTACCTCAAAACTTTCAAACGAATTATTTCAGCATGTCTCCTCCCTGTGCTGTTTCACTGATGCAAGGAGGGGCGATGCAGTAACTCTACACCTGTTCCAGCACACGCCTATCAACTTGCTCAACTTCCCCAAAGAGGGCCAAGTTGAGCATGAGAACATCCGAGATTGCTTGGGTCTGTAACCACTAGTCCAAATACTTCTGGATGTTCGGATCAGCTTTGCGCTGGGGCGGCTTTAACAGTTAGTGCTCTATAATGGCAGTTGATGACAGCAACTTGTACTCTAGGACTAAGAGTAAACTGAATTCCTATCAGACTCATTATAAATCAACAAGACGGAGAAGCCTACCACCAGACATCCTGCTAGAAGATGATTTTAAAGGAAAGTTTCAAAGAAATGTTAAGAATATAGAGGCTATACATCTAAGGCGCCCTAGGAAAAGACCTTCTATATTTTCAGGTAGGAAATGCTATGTTAATAGTATGTTGGTGCAATATCTTTTAAACCTTTTTGGTAATATTTGAAGGATTCAGTAGCTGATTCCAGTCAGAATTTATTCTGTTTTAAAACCTAAGACAGTCTTCACAGATAGATTTAATCAAGTTATGTTACCATTTATGTTAAAATATGTCAGCCATTAAAGTGATGGAACCAAAAAGAGACACTTTCTTCATATTTTTGATTTCATGTTGCTTGCTTGTGGGGATTTTTTTTTAATACTTAGCACTTAAAAAAACCCAGTTGTTTCTCTAGAGCTTTAAACTGCATTTTGCTGAACTCCACTTATAAGCAATGCAGTCAATATCTCCAGTATAAGTATCTCTTTTGCTGTTCTAATGCTGTATCTCATTGCTTTTCTGGAGGAGAGTGGTTTGGGGATATGCAGTCTTCTTCAGTCTAGCTGATTTTTTTGTGTGTAGCCAGAAATTACCATCATTGAATAGTCAAATGCATGCTTTGAATTCCTGGCTTGCACTGGAGCCTGTAATGTCTGTAGTTAATAGTTCAGTTTAACTCTCTAGTTGTTAAGAAGTAAGAACAAGGTGTAAGAGTGGATTTCAGTCAAGCTAATGGCAAGTCTGGATTATTTGGGGTTTTTTTTATTATTATTTGAAATATGCCTAAAAATAGGCAACAGATTAGCATGAGGACAAAGGATTTGTTGCAGAACAATCAGGTCATCTTTACTAGGAGGACTTAAAAGATTTTAGGGAGAGAAAAATCAATACCAGCTCATCTCTGCTGAAACTGAAGATGTGTTTCTGTGAGGCAATCAGAGAAAATGAAATCCTTTATAGAAACAAAAATATACTGTTTTTTAAACTTAAGTATCTCCATTTCCAGAAGAAAATGAGGATTTTTAAATTTCTAGGGGGAAATAGTACAATCATACAGGTCTTTGAAGCACTATGAAGTATATTTTAAAAGTGTTATTGATTATTTAAATATTAATTTTCTATTCCTTAATGACAGCTAAACTTACATGAGTACCTTCTCATGAGCTGAAACGCTGCTGAAGGAATGGGAATACAATGTTAAAAGATGACACAGGGCAGCATCGTTTGTGTGGGATTTAGAGCCTCCATTGTACCTTTGTTAAGGTATTTGAAATATTTCAACACCTTAGGAAATAAAGCTTTTTTCCTCCTTCCTATTCTACTTCCCTGGCTTAAAAAAATGCAAAAAGCCTTATCGGATCTTAAGTCAGGTGACTCAGACATGCTCAAAGGCTCCTGTGGTTCCCAGTGCCTGAACAGGCTCTTCCTGAGGTGATGTGGTCTGTTGGTGACTGTCAAAGCACATTATTTTGGGCAGGATAGACCCTCTGTATCTTATTCTTCCTCAGCTGCTGCTTTTTGTCTTCTAGCTACCTTTTCTGCTCCTTAATTAGTTCTGTGTTTGTTTCTTTTTCCTCCTGTAACTTTTCACTTTTTTTTCCTGTACATCAACATTTTTCTTAGAAAAAAACATATTAAGTAGCCTTGTGTTTGGTCTCCAATGCCCGTACTCTGTTGTGCCTACCCAGATTTCTCCTTTATTCTGTGATCTTTCTTTTTTTTTTTTTTTTAATACAATTCTTCTTTCTCTGTTCTCTTTCCACCCTACCAAATTACCACACTAGCAGTAATACTCCTTCATTTGTGCTGCGTCAGATATGAGCACTTTAATGTAGTTTGTGTGTCTGGAACACTGCCATTACACTTGTGAAATCCACTGCAGCTCTGTTACTGTACACTCAAGGGCACTTAACTCAAAGGTAATGCAAATTGCTTGCTATAAGCAATTGATGCAGCATGATGGAAAGATGGGTGTAGTCTTTCATTTGGTAGGTCAGCAGTATACGTGGGAGAAGCTTTATTTGATTTGCTTTTGAAAACAGGTTAACAAAGTAAGTTTGAAGTCCTCTAGCCCATTGTCTCCCCTGCCGTAAATGTATGTTAGAATGGAAACAGAGCTGTATCGTAGAATCATGGAATGGTTTGGGTTGGAAGGGACCTCTAAAGACCATATAGTCCAACCCCACTGCTGTGGGGAGGGACATCTTCCACTAGATCAGATTGCTCAAAGCCCTTCCAACCTGACCTTGAACACTTTAGATAGATAGATAGATATTAAATATATATATAAAAAATACATGTCTTGATATACTTGCTCTGCAGTCTTTTGGATCACTGCTGAAGCCCTCTGAAGAATGTGGTAATTCATCCTTCCTTGTTTCAGCCTAGTCATCTATTAATATAAATATTTTAAATCTATATCATTTTGACTCTTCCACCTTCTTCTAATCCCTGTATCTCTGCTTGGTCTTTTATATCACCATGAGCCTGTCTTAGTTTTAGGATGTGCTTGCAATTTAGTCTGAAGGCATGTACATCTTGTTTTCTTTCCATTTATTCTATCTTAAAGAGTTTAACTAATAAATAGTGAATAGTGACACATCAAGGCATTTAGGTCGGTTCATATGTTGGGACTCTTGTTTTAGACTGGGTGCAGACTCAGGGAGGCATCTTGCATACAACAGGCTTGTTTTCCAATTTTTTCTTAACTGTGATAGCTAAAAGCTCACTCTTTAAAAATGAAAGCTGAAACTTGAGAAGAGCGACACGTCTGTCCTGTCGTCATGAGGTTAGTCATTCATGTATGCCTAGGCAGGACTATCCAAAGAATGGTATCACTGGGTTATTGTGTTCATTCCCACATGGCAAGGGGAGGACAGAAACTATGACTGTGAGGAGAAACCATGGCATTGCCAAAGGGATACACTGCACAGAGAAACCCTTTTCTTCTTTCAACAAAGCACTTCATTTCTTCTTGTTCTTTGAATTCGAAATGTTTAAAGCTGTTGCATACTTCAGGGCGTGGTTAGTATCAACTGCCGATATCTAAATTTTTGTTTTTACTATTCCATGGTTATGCTTTTTTTTTTTTTGTCCTCCCTGGAAATGATGATACAGGCACAAGTGATCATAACCAACATTATAGGGCCATTTATTGTAATAGGGGCCTTAGGAGGCCATGTCTTTACAGAGGTACCTAGGAAAGGTAAATTGAACTAACTGAAGGGGCATAAAATTAAAATGGATTAGCCTGAACATCATTAAACGTTCATGCTGACTCATATTCAAAAGCACAACAGCCTGAAGAAAATTAGTCTGTATTTTTAAATTTTGATCTAGGGAAGTGTAGGATGAGTTTTTACTCTTATTTCTTTTTGGAAGAGGCTGCTGTTATTGTTGTTGTTTGAGTTTCCTCTTTATATATATGGCAAAGACGTGAGATTTTGGCTGGGATTGTTAATTTTCTGAAGAAAGCAGAATAAACATACAGAAATTACACAGGTCGAAATGCTAAAAAAAAAAAAAAAAGCTAAGTTCTACCTGGAAGCCATTCGTATTGTGAGCTGGGGATGTTTGTTTAAATAAGTACCATTGAAAATCCACTTCTAGTACTGTTATTAGTATCTTGTGGGCTTTTTTCTTCTCCTTAATTTTCATATTCAGGTAGCCTGTATTGTTGTTGAATAATGCTTGTTGACTGATGTGTCAGTTTTGAAGGACAGAAGGTGAGAAAAATACTTTGGATTTTTTTTTTATAAACTCCATGTATTCTGTGGGACAACACGTTATCTCTACTTTTGTAAAAGCATTGTGGTGTTGCTCTTAATGTAACGAAGGTCAGTGGTTAACAGTACTTCATATAGCTACTCAAAGTAAGAATGTAGGTTGCTGGTCTGTGATTTTACAGCAGAATAGATAGCATTCTGTAACAAATTCACTGCTCTTTTTTTCAGTGAAAATATTGTCGCAGTTAGAAGTCTTGAGGCACTCTCTCAAAGCATTTCTGGAGTTCAGACCAGCATACAGTCTAGCAAAGTCACTTTCTAAAATAAGTAAGTTGATTTGACACCATATTTGTATGTAGATTAAAATACTGAAAACAATAAAAGAAAGAAAGGTTTTATATGTAAGAAAAATATTTAAAAGTTATTCAACAGTGATATGAGTAAATTATTTAATTTTTCACAAGACATGGGGATAAAACAGCCAGTATGTATGATTTTTTTTTTCTTTTGCCTGGCTACATTAATTGGGAAAGACTTGCCAAAATCTAATTACTTTTAATAAGGATGCTTAAAATCATGGGTACAGTATGCGTCTTGATTCAAATGAGTTATAATGATCTGTGTTCAGTATTTTAATTTAGTGAAGATTTGAATATCCTACCTCCTCTCTGAATAAATTGTACTGCATGGTAATAACATATTGCTTGTAATCCGGATAGGATAATTGCTGTTCACTTATGGTACCCCTAGTGTCACCCTGCACATTGACGTTTGGTAGAATGGCTTGTGTTGGTGCTGCATTTTACAAGCATCACCCACGGGCAGCAGAAGGGAAGGCAAGACTGGATTGTTCCAAAGTTCTTCTCTTCCCTTCCTGACTTGCAAAAATTGGCTTGGTTTCCCCTTAATACTGTTAGCAAGACCTTCTACTGATTGAAAATGCCAGGGGAGGGGAGTGTTGCATTTTTTTATTTGCTGTTCATCTTGTAAACTGGCATTAGTTCTGTATGTTAGTGTTTTATTGAGCCTTATGTTAAGATATGCCACCATGCTATAAAATTGGTACATTGCTGATCGAGTGTGAGTCCACCCATTGATCTGGGTGAGTGATCACTGCTTTATTAATAGAAATTATCAAATTGATAATGTCTTGCTTTTCTCTCAGCCTTCTGTATTTTTATGCTCATTTACATATTTCTACATATATTACTTAATATACTCTTCAGCATTTTAGTTCTTGAATGTTTTTTTAGTGTTATTTTCTTCAGAAAGGATGGGTCGATGATTCAGAGGAAAGCTCTGGATTCTGCATTTTGAAGTCTGATGTAATATATGCATGTTGTCAAACTTGTTTTCTTCTTGGGTTCACTGGTATTTTACGGACTGTGGAGATGGACTGTACTTTATGGACTGTATGCAGCATGTATGGGACAACCAGGTGATCAGGCCCAATCAGCATGGATATTTATGAAATGCAGGTCCTGCTTGACTAACTTAATCTTCTTCTGTGACAAGGTGACCCACTTAGTGGATGGGGGAAAGGCTGTGCATGTTGTCTGCCTGGACTTTAGTAAAGCTTTTGACACTGTTTCCCACAGCATTTTCCTGGAGAAACTGGCTGCTCATGGCTTGGACGGGTGTACTCTTCGCTGGGTAAAAAACTGGCTGGATGGCCAGGCCCAAAGGGTTGTGGTGAATGGAGTTAAATCCAGTTGGGGGTGGGTCACAAGTGGTGGTCCCCAGGGCTCAG
>NW_009226570.1:11342-14728 GCF_000690835.1 Fulmarus glacialis | reverse complement strand
CCAGCTTCAGTTGCTGCGCCGCTATCGCTGATTACCGCTTTAAAAAAAAAAAGAAAAATACACTGGCCATTGAGATTGTTGAAGCAGCTTTCTCGTGAGAATCAAGGATAGCTGAACACCTCTGTAGAAAACTGCTCTGCGTTACTGTCTCGTAGGTAAAGGAGCAGCTTCGTACCACCAACCAGAACAGCAAGGTCTAGCCTTCCTAGCGCAGGCCAGCCCTGACGCGGGTAAGTGCGTCTGTGAGGATTAGTGCAGGTGCGTGATCATTCCAAATTTTATCGATTTGACGAAATCCTCCTGGGTCTCTTCTCACCCCATAGTTTCCTAAAAAGAGGCAAGCCAACAGCACCCAAAGGCTGCCATGTGCTCTGCAGGAGGAGCTGACGTGAAAGAGCAATCGGTTTAGCGCTGACCAAAATTACAGGCTGATAGTTCTGCTGACTGCAGGTTGCCATTTAAGTTACTTACATCCATGGAAAATATTTTATAGGCAGCCTAAAATAGTTTTACTTTAATTTTTCCTATACCCTGTCTTACTCCTGCTCTACGATTCATCTCAATCAGCTGGCACCAAAAAGAACTTGTCCAGTCTTTACAGGGTTAGGGTTTAAAAGCACGCTATTTAAAATGTGTTGACTTTCATTTTCCAAAGCACATTTTTCGTGTCACAAATTAAAATCTTGTCTTTACCTTCAAGACCATGTCCATATCTGCCCTGGTCTGGTCTCCTGGCTGACATGCTCAGGTTATAATTTACTGTTTCGGTTTTCATCTCCACCAGTTTTGTTCTTTTCCTCCACTAGTACTTGCTCTTTCTTCTATACTGCCTTAGACAAAAATATCTTTCTGATACATACACACACACACACACACATTTATGTCTATATGTACACCCTCATATATGGATACATATATATATGTATATACACATATATACACCCTCACACAACCCCCTTTCTTCAGGTCGTTTCTCAATATATACCTGTGTAGCTTCACTTTTTTGTGATGATTATTCCCTGGTCAAACTAAGCAAATAAAATATATAGTAAGAAGAAAGCTAATGGTAACAATCTCTTGACCATATAATGCATAATTCTGTCCACACTGTGTCATTTCTTATTTAGGGAAGGCCTATAAGTAAGTCCCATAAATGTTATACCTATAGGTGTGTCTATGCAGTGTTCTGTTGCAATCAGGGTTGCCTGTATATGTTTCTTTGCAAGACTGGTTCTCTGGAATGTGAATCCTTCTTAGCATGGCTACTTTATTACAGAAGTAATAACATCTCAAGGACCAATAGGGTATGGAGAGCGGACTTCAGTGATCTGTTCAAAACGCCTCGATGTGTAGGTCTTGAAGTTTTTACCAGGTCATAATATATGCAGCAAGTGGTAATGCAGAGTCTGTACAAAAATGAAGACAAGAAAATAGAAGGAAAAATGCTTGCATGAGCGCCTTGAAGAGATTTCATGCTTTTAGTAAGCCAGTGCATTCATCCTCCCCTGAGCTCTCTGTTCCCTCAACACATTCTGCCATTGCTCAGCCCTTCGGAGAGTTTTTTGCTTTTTGCTTTCCGTTTGTTTTTTGGGGAGTGTGGTAATTTTCTCTATATTTTCTAGTATCAGGCGAATGAAAAACTGAGAAAAGAGCGGTCTGCTTCAGCTCCCATCTGTGAGGCTTTTCCATCCATTTCCCCTTCAGTAAGCTCCCAAACACATCACCACAGGAAGAAGGCGGCAGATCCTCTCCCCCGCCAACAGTCCCAGGAAAAGCGGAGAGAACCTCGTCTGTGAGACACACAACTAGGAGCTTTAGTAAAACAAGCCAAAGGTTTATAGTGGAAAAATAAACACTTTCGGCAATTGCAAAAGCAAAGCCTAATTTATGCTTATTTCACCCACTTGCAGATTTCTTTCTGCTGTTAGTTTTCATATGTGAGAACATGCAGAGTGTAAATAATCTTTCATAGGAAATGAAACATTTCTGGTCATTCAGTTAACTTAGGATCTGGTCCAGCTCCTGTTACTATCACGATCAAAGTGAACAAGGATACAGTATGAGACTTGCAAAAAAAAAACAGACAGCTTACCGGGCTGGTGACGGTATCGCAGCTTGCTCTTTGGTTTTACAAAGTGAGTTCGTAGGCCCGATTCCTGAAAACAGCCCCAGAAGAAAAATCCTGCATGCGTCCCGCGGGAGTCAACAGCCTTGCATGCTCCGTGCTGCAAATTTTTGCGTCTTTAGGTCTTGCCTGTATAGGGAAGAACCAGTGGTCTTGTCAGTGTATGAAGTTGCACCTTTTTAGTTAAAGGTGTGATTGCACGCTGAGCTACTTAAACTGGTGCAGCTTTGTAAGTGGACACCTTTAGGCTAATGACAGAGATTTCTTTCACAGTAAATTGTTTAAGCTTATCTTGCAAAAGTGAATTAAGAAACCTTGGCACAAACTGCTTTAGTGGCAAATGGTAAGTGAAATAATTTCTTCCACCGACACAGGCAGATGTGGAAGAAGGCTTTTTTTTTGTTCACTTTAAAGTGCAAATTCCATGCTCGTATGAGCTTTAACATTTGTGCAGTTTCTAGATCTTCTCATAATTAGAGTTTTATCAAACAGCATTCTGCAAGTGTCAAGGTGAGAAATCTAATTTCATTTTAAAAAGCTTAAACTATTGCTTCTTTCTATAGCTGCTTTCTATAAGCGGAGGCTAGTGTCTGTACATAAGATTTGGGACGTTTTTTGTTGTTGTTTGAAGTGGAAAAGGAGAGTGTATGAAGGAAAGGAGCTGACTATACTGCTAGTTTTGTATACTATTTCCTCTTCCATAGTCTACTTTGCCCTAGAAGAGCTGCTTGGAGAAAGGAGCTGTAAAATAAGAAGCTTGGTAGCTGGGCAACAGCGTCATTCATCCCTTGCCTATTGAGGTGTGACAGAGCAGCGTATGTGCCAAAAGGAGACGGGGTGCGTATGGAAAAAACCTGATTCAGAGGTGCACAATTATACTCATAGAAAATACAACCACCAAAGGGAAATGGCAGATAAAAGCAGACTATTTTCATTCCTTCTACTGCTTTTCTTGTATTTCATTCCATACCGAAATGAACAAAAAAGCTTTGCAGTTTTTTGACACTGTAGCACATTTATATGCACACACAAAATTAAAGAGCAAGCATTAGCAATGATTTTAAGGCACACGGCATGTTAGCCTGCACGCCACTATGGTACGTGGTTTAGGTGACAGGTGATAGGAATTGGGCTATCATTCCTTTGATGCCGTTGCCGAAAATCAGCATTGCTTTGCTCTGTGTTCAGGAAGGGAGGAAGGAGATAGCGATGCTTTGGAAGCCCTTCGCTTCTGGCAAGGGTTCCTCTAGAGCCCTGCGCT
>NW_009226570.1:0-11169 GCF_000690835.1 Fulmarus glacialis | reverse complement strand
AGCAGGATCAGACCTCACAGGTGGTGCCATGACCCAGCTTGTGGGGTTTTGGGGTTTTCTTTTTTTATGCTTGGTAGTTGATGGTACTATAACCAAAGTTCAGATGGTTTCAGTCCTGCACGCTCTTATTTTGGAGCAGAATCAAACCCACTGAAACATGTGGCCAGAGTGGACAGGAACCCTCATCTTCTTATGGCTAGCACTTCTCTAAAGAACATGCTTTTAAAAAAAATAAAGTAGCCAGCATTTGGGGAGAAACAGCCAATTACTGCTGCAAAGCAGCTAATTGCATTATTTGTTCCTTCTTTAATGCACTGTGAGCTCTTTGTAGTTTATGGAGCAATGGAGGCTGCAGTGATAATTCATGCTGCTGGAGGAGTGGTGAATGATGCGGGCGTATTTTGTGGTCTGCCAAGAAAAATCTCTATTTCCTCCTTATACAGGTTAAAAATATACTCCCACAGATAGTGGAAACAATATCTTTAAGTGTACATAAGAAATGGTTCTACTTAGTTTTCAGCAGTCTTCAGCAGTAAATTAGTTATAAGAGTGTCGAAATGTTGCTTTAAAATTCAGGGCAGTATTGACTTTTTAATCTACTGAACCATTTTTGTGGTTCTTGCACTGCATTCATAAAATGTCAGTGTAAGTTAGTGAAATACTGTCTATCGTACAAGCTATGCCAAATTACGTATTATACAGTCTGTGTTCTTATAGCTATCGCTGTAATCCCTAATCCCTGCTCTATACGGCGGCGTTCATCGCTGTAGCAAAACGTGGAACCTTCCCTCTCCTTCTCGTGAACCCCACTACAGGTATCATATAGCGTCCAGATGCATATTTCCTGCGCAATCCTAGTCCTTTGTACAGCTGCCTTCTACATCTGCATAGTGCTAAGGTTGAGCCTGCATAATTTGTGGCTTCTAGATTATTTTTACTACTACTCACTGGCTGTGTGGAACTGAGAGGGATACCATTTTCAAATTGCCCAGACGGATTATTTAGGCATATTATTGGCCCATACGAGGCACGGGAAAGATGAAGAAGCATTTAGAAAGTAGAATTATTTTATTTAACCTCTATGCAGTTTTAAGCTAATGGCTGTTTTCCATCCGTCCTGAAGCTGTGCTTGTGCCTATGTGTGTTTGTGTGTGTGTGTGTGTATATATATATATCTATGGTATTTATTTCTGTGGCATATATATCAAAGCATAGGCAAGATTTCTGTTTTCAAAAGGCTGTTGAAAATACAGAAGAACAGAAAAATGTTTTGTGATAACTTAAATCACTGTTACTTTTTCCCCTGTAATTCAGCAGAATTGTGAAACAGAAATATACCTGCATAATGTATGCTGCTGTTACTCTTAACGCCCGCGACCTTTCCTGCCATTAAATATAATCCTTTCTTTATCCTACTTAAATAAAAAAAATACTGTAGGCAAAGAGTTAGTTGGATATACACTGTCCGTGTACTGGCGACATGCCGTGCAGGCGTGGTAGCTGCTAGGAAGCACCCACCACGTACAGCGTGGCATGCCGCCTTTGTTTTAGCAGAAGTTGCATGGCTGCGATGTGTTTTAGATTCCCCTGGATAATGTGAAGTTGCTAAGGTAACCGAGATTTGGACGAAGAAGTAGGAGAACCAATCAGTAATTCATTTGGCTGAAGGACATTATACACAGACATAATCATGTCATGACAATCTGACATTTCTAAAGCAAATGCTGTGCTTTTGTTAAGGACTAGCTTCAGATGCAAAAGGATGAATGTGTATGCTTCTCTGAAATTAGTGATTTTTAACTAAATTATTGCTTATTATTGGATAGAAGGAATAACATTGGGGTAATTTATTCTGTATACAGCTGAGACAGAAAGAACTATGATTTGACTTCATGTTAATACTAATGTTTGAAAGAGGTGAATACAATGGCAGAGTAGTTCACAGAAAGATCTGTAAGATTGTTTTTGTTGTTGTTGCTGCTCTGTTTTATATAAGTTTGTGTATTTTAGGCCATGATCGCGAAAGACCATTTCTGCTGATAGTTCAGTACGCACAGAAGTGTTTGCAGGATGAAAGGTAAACTAAAATCATGTATGTCTAAAGCAGAAGTGTTAGCAAGTACTTGCTGTCTGCCATGAGAATTTAGTTTAATTAATGTGGTGTTCTTATTGTTAACATGCTGTTTCTCTCCAAGTCTCATTCATTTTCTTGGTCACTCATGGAGGCATGAAATTTGTTCCACTGGCTGGAGCATGGAGGTTTAAGGTGTTTTTACTGGGTAAAATAGCCATGTTGCTTTCTTCATGGTCAAAGAAATGGTCCAAAGCCATGGCGGATGCTTTGGACTCCATTGCAGGAGCCCTTTGCTCTTCACGCTGTCGTCTGGGTGTCTCATCCCCGCACAGAGCCCAGGTGGGACCCCCCGCTTCAGCTCCCGGTCCTGGAGCGGGCGGGCGTTGCGGAGGGACCGGCCCGTGGCACGAGGGGCTCTGCACAGCCGTAACGCCGGCGTCAGCGGGTCGGTGCCTGGAACCAAAGCTGTTATCGGGCGGGTTTCCCGTGCCTGAATTCTGTGGCTCGTGAACCACAGGTTGCAAGGCACTGGTGTTTTGTCCCTCCATTCTTCTCTAGAAAGCACAAGTTTTGCCCAGAATTCAGTTTTTAAAACAGTCCTGCCTGGGCTGGGGTCATTTTCCCCTGTTTCTGAAAGAGAAGGAGTCAGTCCTCTCTGTCCTTCCCTGCTTTCTGGGCACGGGGCTGTGCGCGGAGGACTGGAGCATCGCTTCAGAGCAAGACGGCTGTCTAGGAGATGGCTCTGGTTCCGCGCAGCTGCAGTAGGAAGAAGAGCTCATATGCCACACTGTGGTTTAGAAACCTTGCGCATTTGTAACAAAAATTCATCTCATTTAGTACATTAATTGCTGTTGAAATAAATATAATTTAAACCAGCGTATGCTGGTCCTGGAGGTTTGCACCAGTTCAGCCGAATTCATCCTTAGCCCGTGGCTCTCTGTAATACTACATCCAACCCTAGGAAGCCTCACAGTGGACCAAAACCACTCTGCTTCCCTGGTGAAACACACTAAAACTAAACATAAGATCACTGTGATGATTTGAGGGAAATCAAATCTGGAAATGGTGTAAGAAAATTGTGTTTTCTTCCTGTAGGACAGCTGGCTCGGGTGTCCAGCAGCCAGCGTAGAGCCAGCGCCAGCTGGTGCGGTGTCTGCTGGCCGTGCGTCCGTACGGTGCTGCCAGCACTTACACGGGGAGGAAAAGTGAGCAGTACAAATTGCTGAATACAAACTGGCCTGTGCTCCAGTGATTATTATCTAGTGATTTTTAACTAAATTGTTGCTTTGTATTAGATAGAAGGAATAGCACTGGGATAGCACTGCTCCAGGCTGAGCAGCGAGAATGCTGCTTTTGTGTTTTCTGGACTATACTTCTGCTTCACCCAGAGCAAGTTTCTAGGGTCGGCTTGTCCACGAGTGCTATGAGAGAGTGCAGAGCATGGGCCATCCTACCTGCTGCGGATTTTCCCACCGAGAGGAGAAGAGCTCACCTTGCAGCCTCTTCACACCCTCTGTCTTGCAAACAGCACTGATCATCTTCCCAGTGCCTCTGGATCCTGTCTAGTATTTCCAGACTTAAAAATAGGCATAAAATTTAATCAGAAGCAGTCTTGTTATTTCATGAAAAGCGGTACAGAGGACAGATCTAAAATTTGGTTTCCATTCACTTTAAAAATATGAGTTATAATCTGTAATATTCTTGGTTTCTCTCATGAATGAACTCTTTGTGATTATACTTTCTGTAAATAGCCAAGTACAAGGCAAATGTTATTAGAATAAAATAAACATGACTTTTGCTTTCTCTCCTTGCTTTTGGCTGTAGAGATGAAAAGAGACTATAATTGCATAATTTTCCCAAAATGGGGAAAATAGGACTGTGATAGTGAACTGTAAGAAGTAAAACTTTTTTCCTTATGAGAATGACACCTGATTTCCAATTTTTCCTCTTTATTTTGAGGTTATAGAACCAGTAAAAGCTTCCAGATTTCATGAAGTTTCTTTTTATATCACTTTTTATCATACTCTGTATCTTTTGTTTCATTGCTTGAATAAAATATAGACAATTATGAATATAAAGGATTTTTACTCTGCACTACTTTTGCATAGTTTGAAACACACCAGCCTTGATGTGCTTTCTTATGGAAGAGTTCAGCCACTAAACTTGTTCCTCGTTAAAATAGATGGTTGAGTCCTTATTGTAGTTTTAGACCTTATTGTAATTTTATTCTATAAATAGAAATACAGCCTCTTTGCAATATAATACGTCTTATATGCCTCTGTTTTGCTGGAGAATCATTAAACCAGTTAGAGACATGTTCTTCCTGACCATAATTTCTTTGAGACTTGCAACCTGTAATTTATATGTAACTTAGTATGTAGCACGACACTTGGGTTTTTTTCTTATCTTTCCCTGCACCATTCTTAAAAAAATTGTCCCGGATATTTCGATACAGCTCTTGAAATAGGGACATGCAGCACTGGGTTTCTTTACAAAATAGCACTGTTAACTGCTGTAGTAGTAAGATTTGTTTACCCTGTTTGCTAGAAATAGTCACAGACACCATTCAGACGCCTTCAGCCCTGTCAAAATACCACAGTTACTGTAATTTTGACAATTAGAATTTTGCATCCCACTTTGCTATTGTTTATACTATCAGGTAATTGTTAGCTGGTCACCCCTTCCTATTTTACATTGCACTGTTTAAAATGTTTTTTTTTTTCTTTCTTGTGTTTTAAACTAGCTTTTCCTTTTCCTTTTTTTTTTTTTTTTTTTTTTTTTGTCTTCTTTTAATTGTAAGCTTGGGGTTTTTTCTACTTTGTTGAAGGGAAGTTTAAATTTAGATATAGTCTGGAACCGCTGAAACCGGCTTATTTATGTTCATTTGGTTTTGGTTTACATTTGCTCTGTAAAGCTTATTCATTCATCCAGAACAGTTAAGTATGACTTGGAATGTTTGCCTTCCACATTAGTTTCCAGTCTTTAAATTTCTGTCATGCATTTGGAATGAGACATGAGTTTTGGTGGAAAATTCAGGTACTCCATGTGATCCACTGCATTGGACAGTTGATTACACTGTACTGTATAAATAAAAGATGAATGAATAAATAAATATCCACACTCAAAAACACAAAAGGAAGGAAAAGGTGCCATTTACCAATACCGCTATCATTTGCTGTTGGGGTGAAATTCTGATTTCACTTAAACTGTTGGAAAAGCTGCCGTTGACTGCAGAGGAACGCAGGTTTCATCCTAGGGACCACGAGGACATGGCAAAAGGAAATAAAACCAGCTCTCTTCACTCGTCTCCTCCCACCCCTGACCCTCCGAAAAAATGCTTTCTGGCTCAGACTGAAGCAGAACCAAAGGCAATTTAGTTTCATGACGAAAGCAAAGTGAACATACGCAATTTGGGACTAGGGTTGCAGTGTTGCTTAGTGTGAAGGAAAACTGGCTGATGATTAGGAGCTGGTAGATGCTACAATTATACAAGTATATAATAGCAAAAAGAGTGGGGCTTTGTTCCTGCTCCTGGCAGTGACTTGCAAGGAACATCATTTCTTGGCACATTTACCTACCTTTGCAGTGTCTAGAATTGCTCTAATGGAAATTATTCTGCAAATGCAAAAATACAATTACTATAAAATGTCTGCCTTACTACGAAGCTAAACAGGAGAACAAGAGGTTGGGATTAACTGTATTGTTGTGCCTTACAATAATTAATTTATCCTTAATCCTGAAAAACCTTTTCATGGATGACTTGTAATTTCTGGGAGTAGTTTCACTGCTGGAAAGCCATTGAATGTGAAGCCCACATTGGGATTAAGTAGTAATTAGTTCTCCAGATAGTACGAGAGGATCATGAAGAAATGGCCAGCCTTCAGAAAGGGACTTTCCGGCGATGCCATTATTATTCCTGACAGACCTGTGTTGCTCGAGTGGTGTGTGTGCTGGGGCAGGGGGAGGGCTGGTTCACAGAGAAGGACCGTACCTTCACAAGTGGCCTGAGGTTTTATTTTGCAAATAATTCCAAGAAAGGAAAATGCATGCGCTCTTTTCTGTTAGGGTATAAGGCGTCCCTTTTAGGCCACTCTGCAGCTTACACTGCTGGATGTCATTGTTGCGGCACTGTAGGAACTAAAAAGCAGCTTCTTGGGGAATTGCCAAAATGAACAGAGTAGAAAAATTAATAAGCGGCTGCCACTGAGTCATCCTATCTGCTAGCCCTTCTTTAGTATCCTGAGGCAAGCTCTCCGCCAGATCATTAGACTGACATAGTCCCCAGAACTTTGTTGGACCAATTCCTTGGAAGGGCCTTGCATGGAAATGTCAAGCTTGCAGGCTCCTGTCTAAGAGCCACCATATATATATATTTGTGTTTCCTGGCTTCTGTTTCCAAGACACCCGTGGAATAAACCTTGCACCTTCGGTCGCATAGTAGTCCCTGTGGCATCTCATTAGCATCTTTCTAAGTCACTTATTGTCATCGAAACCCTTAATGACTTTGCTCAGGATTTCATTAAGTTAGGAGCAAATCTAATTAGCTTCTTGGTGTTAACCAGAAGGGCCCTGTAGCTCTTTCTCTGGACCAAAGACTTCACTGACAAGATAAAATTAATGTCCTCACCTTTCAAGGACACCAGGCATGCGGGGGACAGATGCGGCCAGGCACTGTCCTGAAGGAATCTTTGCAGAGAGCCCTAATTCCTGGGGGGATCCTCCTGCCGCTATCGGTGCCTCCACCAGGCACGCACGGCCTGATTTCTCCGTTTGAAGCTTTTCTGTGTGGAACAGACAGGCTCTCCAGTCCATTTTTGGGTTGCTCAACCATCCCACCTGTGTGAGCAGACATGCCTCAAATCTCCTTCCAGCGCATTCTTCAGAGCAGGCAGAAACTGCTCTTTTTTCAAAGTTTGGGGCTTTTTTGCTGCAAGTTTTTTTCTCTCTGAGTAGCATCGTGTTGTTCCTAGCACTACATGATCTCCCTATAATAAAGTTTCCTTTCTGAATACCATTCAGCTGCTCCTAGAAAGCCTGCATGGGGCGAGCCCTGCCAGGATGCGCAGCTACCAGGCTTTGTCCTGACTTGGGCTGCTCTAGAACGGTTCAGTGATGTCCACATTGCCGGAGAAAAGTCCCCTCTTGCTAACTAAATGCTAACTGAAGCACATGTAGCTGCAAAGTACAACCTTATGTTATTAATGCTGTATACGACAAGAGCAGATATATACACATACATACACCTAATTAAGTTTTACCTGAAAAACGTGGTGGAAAAATGAATTATCAGTCACCAGCTGTTCTCTAGCCACTTAATCTGCTTCCTCCAAGGGAAACACAAATATATGTTCTCGTGGTTGGTTTAGCCGCAGAAGCATTGATCCTCCCACACTGCTGTGCCTCAGCGATGGTGTGACTGCGTGGTCATCCAGATCAGCTCACCAACCCTCCTGAAAACTTACCTTTCCAAAAGTGCTAGTTTTCACTTAGGTCAGGAAGCTGAGTTTGGTGACGTGTGGGTAAATGATTGCTAATGCAATCACAAGCAGAAGGGGTGGAATTTACAACTGGAGACTGGGCAGAAAAATGCATCCAGCCCTTTTATTGAAAGCCCTTTCCTGGGTTGGGTTGAGATAATGGACAAATCTCAGCCACAGAAAGAGCAGGTAAAAACAATAGCTACAACACTTGACATGAAAGCAGTATAGAATAAATGAGATTGAGCATTTGTACTTTCTCCCGTGATGTCACTTCACTTTCTCTTCCTTGTGTTGTTACTCCTTATCGCAAATGTGAGCTTCCAGGCTTAATGCATTTGCAATCCAACATAAGAGCTTTTGCAGAGCCCTCTGGATTTTTGTATATGAAAGAACTAACCTGGGTGTCTGTGGAAGCATAATAAGCCTAAAAATGTAGATTGGTGTGAACAGACACACAAACCTTGGGAAGGTACACTTGCTTCAAGGGAGCTGCACTTGCATGAGGGAGTCATGGCAAGAGACATGGTAGAGACAACAACGTGAAGTCCTACATTGCTTGCAGGGAGTGCCGAGTCTGGGTGCAATACACTCACTGAGTGGCTTGTGAGCCAAAGCCTTTTCTGATGCTCTGGCAAGCTTACATCCAGTTAATCACTGGCAATTGCATCAATAGGGACTAGGTTAACAGAAGAAACCCTCCCAAACTTCAGTGTTGCTATCCAGAAGAATGCATTTGGCACAGAGCTGGTGGACACTGGTTATCTTTTCAGCTGATCACTTGTGCAAGATCCCCTGTAAAACATCTGGTGCGACCAATTTCAGAGGTTGTATAAGATATTCTGGCAGATGGCTGGCTGTAGCCAAAGAGTGACCATTGGTTTGGAATGCCATCCCTAAGGTTTTCATAGGGTCTTTGCATAGGGTTGAGACCACGAGGCACATAGACCCTCTGGGAGCTCTGGCAGCAGCTCACAAGAAGGAGACAAAATTGGTTCCTACTCCATGCTGGGATGGGACTGTGCTGGCTGCACTGGGTCTCCTGGGTAAGCCGTTGATGTTGAAAGGAGCTTCTTCCACAGCTGGGGTGTGCTTTACCCAACAGTCCCTGCTGATCTCATGGCATGACCCCATCTGAACTACTGATGAGCTCCATAAAGCTCAGGACCCTGCCAGTGCACCAAACAGCAGCAGTCTCTAAGTCGACATCTAGGTTTCCAAGCAAACCCCTGGAAAAACCTCTGCACCTCTTCCAGGGGATAGCAACCTGAATGCAGTTACGGTGGCAATAAAGTCAGGTTCTTGCTAGCCCACCACCATTTGATTGCTTGCAATAATTTCAGATTGATGTGGCATGGTTTGGCAGCTGTAGGAAGTATCTTTCTCTTGTTTTAGGCTTTGTAAGATTAATCACAGTGAAATTCTTTCAGGAGAGGGCTGAAGTGAAGTGTGAGAGTTATTCAACAAAACTTGGCAATATTTTTAATAAGGACAATGGTCTTTCTCTAAAAAATTCAATCATCTGGATGCTCAGACTCTCCAAACCACCAGCTATTCATTAATATTTTCAACAACTAAATCCTTTTCGGAGTTATGAAGTCTTCCTTCCACTAGCAGTAGACAGCATTCAGCACATTGTGATCTCATGATAATAATAAATATAAATATAGACTTAATTAAAAAGATGGCCATCGTTTGCAAATACAGGAAATAATATAAGTACGATTATGAACCTTTCAGCTGTAAAGCCCTCCTTTTGGGATCTGGTGCATAACTGTGGCTGAGTGAAGTCAAAATAGCTGTTCCTTGGAAACCTGCAATAGCTCCCACGCTCCTTTGTGGATGCTCCTCATCTGAGCTCACAGTAGCTACATCACAATGAAATTCCTGCGTGACTATTTGTGGGCTGAGCCTTCGTTTGAGTGTGAAAACATCTGAGTGTTAGACCAAATCTTTCTTCTAGTTTTGGCCTCTAGATTACAGGTTACTTTGGTAGCAAATTATGGACCAGTTAGTGATGTTCCAGTTAGTAAGTTGAAAGTAAAGGCATTAATTTCTTAATATTTTAAATAAACTCAAGTAACACAGTAGGTAACAGCTGTGCAATTGAACAGTGCAACGAGCTGACAAATGAGACACCTCTGAATACAGACATGTTGTAGGGAATGTCGTATCTCCTTGTATGAGTTGGAGCACAGCTCCTCGGCTCGTTTGCTCTGAGCAATGCACATGCACACAAACATGCATGCACCCACAGGCACACAAACCCACCATGTCCCACGATGCCCACACGTCTTGAATCCTGATTTCTCCAATCTCTTTGCAGGGATGAGTAGCAAATGCCTCCTTTACAACCTTTTCGTCTTTTCCCTATAACTTACACTAAAACCCACGGACACATATTCGTACCTTTTCAAATGAAAGTAGCATCATGATTTACTCAGGTGTGTTCAGCCCCAGCAAATGCACACTGGTTCTGGAACGAAGTTGAGCTGTGAAACAGTTAACATTATTGCCAATTAAGCGGTTGTGATTAGACTTCAGAGCTTAAATCCCATGTATGGGAGAAATCCACACGATTTGCCGCTGTTGTTTCAACCTGCTGGATTGCCAAATGAAAAGTCAACAGTGCTTCAATCTGCATTGCCATCAGGGACGACTCGGCCGCTGCAGGCGAAGGGTTTCCAGAGGAAAGTTGCCCAAATATCCGTGGCAGAGCTGGCAAAGGCCGTTTTCCCAGCAGCTGGTCCAGTAACGTGTCACATTATTACGGCTTGGTTTGAGGTATGGGAGAATTTTTATGGCTTGCCATTGGGGATAGCTGAGGGCTATTATATTAGCAGCTCTGGGCTGAGGGATTATTGAACTAGCATTGTCCCAACAGGTAATGGACCATAGCCCACAGTTTTTGCACTCTAAATACAAGATACAATAAATTAATTTCAATTTTTTTTTTTTTTTCAAACAGGAAGGATGGTAGAGTATTTTGCAAATGTGCTGCTACCTCTCCCATGAAGTAAGCTCTGCATAGACAATAAGTAAGTGCTTTACCTCTTTAGCCCAGCCATGGGCCGATGCCCATCCTGCTTTCTCACACAGGATGGCATTGTGGGATCCAGTCCAGAGGTGTAAGCTCATTCCATACACACATCTCTCTCTTTCTGTGCTAGACGACAGAGATCAGAGTGACCGTGGGCTGTTTTGGTTGTGCATAAAGGTGAGGCCTCATGATCTAACTGGCAATTCAACACTGTTACAAATTAGAAGTAAGCAAATCCGCTGTTTACACTAGAAAAAAGTAGTTACTTTGTAAAATTTTCCAGCAGTATAAGCATATAGGAATAAATTCCTAAGCACCCTGAATGTCTCCCAGAGAATCATATTATACTGATATTGTATTATTACTCGTTATTAATCTTGGAAACCTACAGTGGAAATCTACAGTGTCTGTTGCCGTCCCTTATTCTGGGATACCTGCGGCTCCGTCATTAAACTTCTGCCCATGGCTCAAACTCCCCCGCTCAAGAGCGAAGGGCTTTTTCTGGCAGCGAGGAAGCGTTGGCTCGGCTGTCTCCCTGGCCCCGGCGCCGCGGCTCTGGGCACTGGGCGGCACAGGGG
>NW_009226569.1:2494-2876 GCF_000690835.1 Fulmarus glacialis | reverse complement strand
GGAAGATGAGTAAGGAGTCAAGCCTTACGTGGGAAGGGGCAGGGACCCACAGCAATGCCCGTCCACTCTGCCGCCCCTCAGAGTTTGCACCCCGACTAAGCTGCGTGTAGGGCGTGCACGTGGGCATCCACAGACACCCCGCAGGTGGAGGCACCAGCAGGTCTCCACCTCTGCCAGCGCAGGGAAGGGGAAGGGGGTGGGATGGAAGAGCTGATACCCGGTGGACAAGGCCAGCTAATACCAGAGCAAGACTGGGAGTATCAAGATGGGCCATGGCAAACGGAGCAGTGTGGGGAGGAAGACGCGGGCAGTGCCCCAGTGCCCTGAGCGACCGAGTCGGGGGCCGCCGGCCCTGCGCGGCGGAACGGGGCAGACCACACGT
>NW_009226569.1:2023-2452 GCF_000690835.1 Fulmarus glacialis | reverse complement strand
CGCGGGGGCCAGCCGGCCCTGGGCTGCAGCACGGGGCAGACCCAGCTTACCAGCCTGCATGTATTTCTCCAGCTGCTCCCGTCGTTGCTCTACCTCTGCCGGGTGGAGCGTGAAGATCTTCTTCGGGGGAAAGGCTGGGACCACGTTAGCGCCATACTCTTTCCTTAACTGGGAAGAAAGCAGAGTGCTGCGAGAGCCTCCAGGGAGACAGTGGCTGCTCTGACCCCCCACCCCACTGATTTCCAGGGCCCTGGCAAGGGGGACAGAGAGCTCGCCAGTGTTCCTCATCCAAACGGGCAGCCAGCAGTTTGCAAGAACCCAGCCAGGACATCACAGAGCAGGAGAGGAGGCCTGCACCCGATGCCAAGGAAGAGAAAACGACACCCTGGCTGGCCACCAGGCCGCACTGGGCAGCACAACCGGGCCGGC
>NW_009226569.1:322-1951 GCF_000690835.1 Fulmarus glacialis | reverse complement strand
CAGCCCGCAGGGCCGGCACCCTGCCCGCCAGGAGCACAGCGGGCACCAGTCGGCAGCAGCTCCCACGCCGCTGGACGGCTCCCTACCTGCTCGTGCAGCCCCAGGAGCTGGCTGTAACGCACTCGGCAGTGCAACACCCCATTCACGTGGATGTTGTAGGCCTGCGGGGAGAGACGCCAGTCAGATCCCAACACCCGCTGCATGGAGGGGCCCTGGGGTCTGCCCTGTTTGGGGCAATGGACCACCCCAGGGAGAAGCCCCTGCAGGGCCCAGCCCTGCCACGGCCCAGGAAGAGACAATGCTCCTGAGGACCCTGCCGAGGGGCAGATGAGGCACCCCCAGCCCTCCCCTCCTGTCAGCAGCGCTCAGCCCCTGCCCCAGGAAGACCCATGACCCACCTGGCACCCTCGTGTGCCCCATGCTGGGCTGGGCACTGCTGGGGGAGCTGGGTTTGCCTTGCAGGCACCGGCCCCAGCCCGGAGGCACTGATCCTGGCAGCTTGCCACCCATCGCCTGGACCGCCTCCAGGTGCTGCCCCAGAGCACACAGCTCCGCAGCACTTCCCTTGCGGGGCCGGGGCCCTCTCCAGCTCTCGGGGGCAGCACCCCCAGCAGCCTGGAGAGGGGCAGAGCCCACGCACCCCAAGGCTGCCCATGGAGGCCAACGCATGCAACCAGCAGCCCCAGGCAGGCACAGCCAGGACCAGGAGGGGCTGCTGTCAGCAGTCAAGGACCACACATTAGCAAGTGAGGACGGATCAAACACCCAGGACTCGCACAGGTAAATACAATAACAGCCCTGAGAGGTTTCTGTGTGCTGCTCCTCTGAAGACACGTCAGCATCGGTGCGGACCTGCAGCCCAGTGGATATGGTCAAAACTGCTCAGGAAGCACAAGCGCATCCAAGGGATGTGTCCGATGGATGCTAGGAAGGTGTAACCCTGAAGCTACCCAGCCACGTGGAGAGTACGGAGCCACGCTGCAGCCCTGTGGACATGGGTGTCCCCAAGTCAGCGGGCAAGGACAGCTCTCCCCGCTCCCCGCAGCGAGGAGAGGACACAGCCAGCGGCTGCTCTCCATTTTGCAGGCCCCACGACACATTCAGAAGAGCAAGCACACCGACACATTTTTACCGAGGCTGCGCTCAGGACAGCAGAGAGCTGCAGAGAGCTGCATGGCTGGGACATCCCCACAGCCAAAGGCTGCGGGCCTGGGCTTGCTCTACCGCCTCTTGGGGTGCATGGCCACAGCCAGCCCTCGCCACAGGGGAGGCAATTCCTTCCTTGTGTGCTGCCTGCCCGCCCTGAGGCCACCACAACATACCCCAACACTACTGGGGCACTGGTTGCTTAAAAGCATAAGGGATGCTGCAAAGAGCTCAGCAGGACATGCCCCCACCCCATTCCCCCTGCGCCAGAGGAGAGGCTGGAACCCCTCTGGGACAGTTCTACCCCAGCAGGCACCAGCCCAGCTGGGACTCGCCTGCCCCACAGCTCGGGAGGAGTCCTACAGAGACAGGGAGGTGACTGCTCCTGCTGCAGGGGATCCCACTGTTGTGGAAATTACACATGCTAGTCCTAATTTTTGACTAACTTTTTCTACAACATGACAGAGCTGGTCCCTGGCAGCT
>NW_009226569.1:0-211 GCF_000690835.1 Fulmarus glacialis | reverse complement strand
GGGCACCTTGCTGCAGGCAGCATCCTCCCAGGGGACAGCACTGTCCCCTCTGTGCCATCCCCAGAATGGTGTTTGGGAGGGCGGGAGGACAGCACCGCAGGGGCTGCAGACATGCCTCCAGCCACCAATCACAGCCCGGGGGGCAAGTACCTCCCTCGGCAGCTTTGCTTACTGGAAGCCCCAAGTGTCCTCCTGCCCCTGAAAGCTGGGG
>NW_009226568.1:1154-1405 GCF_000690835.1 Fulmarus glacialis | reverse complement strand
GGCCGGGGCGTGTCCCCTGCTCGGTGTCCTCTGCGCCACCCCCTGTGCCATGTGCCATCGCCCTCTGCCCTGTCCCCTCTGCCATGGCCCCGGTCCCCGTGCCACGTCCCGCACGGTGTGTCCCCTCTCCCACTTGCCGTGTTCCCCGTGCCATGTGCCCCACAGCGCAACCCATGTGCCATGTCCTGTGTCCCCTGTCCCATGTGCCATGTCCCCAGTGCCGTTTCCTGGGGTCTCCGGTCCCATGTGCC
>NW_009226568.1:0-1000 GCF_000690835.1 Fulmarus glacialis | reverse complement strand
GCCCTGTCCCCTGCACTGTGCTGACCTGCCGTGGGCTCACCACGGGGGATGTAGCTGTGCCCATGGGGCCTTGCTGGCTTGGGGTCCTCTCTGGGGGTCTCTAGCCCCCGCACTCCACCTCATCCTGGGGTCTGGTCCTGGCAGCATCCTGCTGGCGTCCTCCATCTCCCCCGCTCCTCTCCCTGACGTGTCTCCTGCTCCCCTGCGAGATGGCGACCAGCGCCTCTGGCCCATCCTTTTCCTCCAGGGCTGGAGGGGAATGGGTGGGCTGGGTTTGAACTACGGTATCACCACACCATGGGTGCTGCCACCCACCCCTGCTGCAGGCAGGGAGCAGGCAACCCCCCTCTGAGCTGACCCCATCCCGAAACATCCCAGAGACATACTACCACAGTCCGTCCTAAAAGGATGACTGATGCCATTTCTGTTACCCAGGGTACTCTAGAAAAAACCCACGTTAATTCTGGATTTGGGGTGTTAGTTAATAGTTGCCTGCACCTGCTTTTGCTGCTGCCACAAACCGTGCTGATCTTCTGATGTCCTGAAATACCAGACCTCTTAATTAAGTGAGGGCCACCTGCCTTTTCCCATTGTTACCACTTTTCTGGACACCTCAGCCTTGTCAAAGCTCACAGGGAAGGTGAGAACAGGATTTAAATCCTTGGCAAAGGTTGGCAAATTCCCTGCCTGCTGGTTGAACACAAAGGGCCCCGTCGCTGCAGCAGGCAGCAGAGAGCCCACGGCTCCCACGGGCGCTTGCTGAGGACCAGCTGCAGGACACGTCAGCTCGGTGGAGGAGGTGGGTTTGCGGCGGGCTCTGTCGCCAGATCTTCATGGGGCGTTCGGTACGTGGCCTGCGGCAGGGACTGGCTGAAAAGTGCAGTGCTGGTGGGAGGGGAGGAGAGGCATTGCCGGAGGTCGGAGCCCCAGAGGGGGACCCTGTCCCGAGCCCTGGCAGAGGTGGGCACAGGGGCTGTGGGTCCCACATGTGCTCCACCTC
>NW_009226567.1:0-226 GCF_000690835.1 Fulmarus glacialis | reverse complement strand
CCGGGCAAGGCCGCGGTTCCTTCCTGTCTTTTTTAGCGCCGCTAAGGCAGGATCCAGAATTAAGCCAGTCTTCCCGTTACTCTGTATCTGTTCCAAAGACCGACTGGGGAAGGGTAGCCGAGAGAAAAGAGTGATGCCTTTTAACGCCCAGAGAATTATGTTTTGAAACGCTTTGATGAACTATTGATTTTATTAATTTGGGGGAAAAAATCATATAATTGTCCTG
>NW_009226566.1:3537-3755 GCF_000690835.1 Fulmarus glacialis | reverse complement strand
CCCCTTGGACAACCCACCCTGCGTCTTCGACGTGGATGACCCCTCCTGTGATAAAAGTGGGTGTGCTGGGCCCCCACATCCCTCGGTCCCCAGCACCCTTCCCTGTGGGTGCATGGGAACCTGGTACCCGTGGCCAGCCAGGCCGTGCTGACACCCCTTCCTGCCTGCAGCCCCCCTCTCCATGCTGGCCATCGTGGGTTTGGGCAAAGGCCTCCCCT
>NW_009226566.1:2147-3255 GCF_000690835.1 Fulmarus glacialis | reverse complement strand
ACAGGGTGGGGGAATATGGGGGCCTGACCCCACTATGCCCCCCAGGAAGCTGATGCTGGAGAAGGAGCTTGCCAGCATGCTCTGGAGGATCCGCTGGGACGAGCTGCAATTCGGGAGCCCTGACCGGTACCACAAGGCAGCGGGCAGCCGGCTCACCCTGTCCCTGGTGAGAGCCACCTGGCACACCACCCTCCTCCGGCCCCTGCCCCGCCTTCCCTCCCTGCACAACACTCCTCCCTTGTTGATCCCCTACGTGGCCCTCTGTCCCCTACAGAGCCACAGCCCCATTGCATCCATCCCCCACACAGCCCTCCCTCCCTACATAGTTGTCCATCCCCTATAGAGCCACACTTCATCCATCCCCTGCATGACCCTCCATCCCCTGCAGAGCCATGCTTGATCCATCCCTTACGCAGCTCTGAAACCCCTGCAGAGCACCATACCTCATCAAGCCCCTAAGTGGCCCTCCATCCCATACACAGCCGCACCTAGTCCGTCCCCTACACATCCCTACATCCCCTGCAGCACACCATACTTCACCCTACAGGCTTCACCCTCCCTACAGAGCATGCAGAACTTGTCTTGACCCTTCAGAGCTTGTCCTGTACCATCCCTTATCCACCCCCCCCACCTGGGGTCCCCATCCCTAACCTCCTGCTTCCCCGCAGCGTGGCTCCAGCTATGGCTCCTTGATGACCACCCATGGCAAGTACCAGATCTTCGCCAACACCGGCCACTTCAAGGTCAGTGTGGCAGGTGGGGAGCTGAGCCCTCCCCCGAAACCCCTCAGCCCTGTTGGGGGTGCTCCCCCTTGGCTGCACCCCCACCCTATGGGATGCCAGCACCTTCCTCCCCTTCCCAAATCTGCCCTCTGACCTCTTCCCCCTCCCTGGCACCCCAGGGCAACGTGGTGGCCATCAAGCACATCAACAAGAAGCGCATCGAGCTGACGCGGCAGGTGCTCTTTGAGCTGAAACACGTAGGTTTGGGGGCTGAGCTGGGGTGGGCACCCTGCGTGGGGGTGCAGGGGCCAGTCATGGCAGTGGAGGGGGCTGGTGGGAGCAGCAGCGCATCCCCTCCCCAACCTCAGCCCCATCTGGGTTCCGCT
>NW_009226566.1:1629-2134 GCF_000690835.1 Fulmarus glacialis | reverse complement strand
AACCCCCGGACCCGCTTCAGCGGGCCATGCATTGACCCCCCCAACATCTGCATCGTCACCGAGTACTGCCCACGGGGCAGCCTGCAGGTAGGGGGCCTTGGGGGCACGGGGGGGTGACACTTAGACACCCCAGGTGACTTGGCTGGGCTGAGTGTTGAGAACAGGGCTATAGATGCTGGTGACCACCCAAGCCCTACAAGACTCACAGCAGAGCTGCCCAAGCAGGCGTCAGAAACCAGTGGAGGGGAGGGGGTAGGTGCCATGGAGCTCCCCGCAGCTGGGTGCTCAGTGAGGCTGGTGCTGGTGCCACCATCCCCCGGGTGCTTGGCGGGGTCCACTCAGTGTGCTGCCCCAGGATGTCCTGGAGAACGAGAGCATCAACCTGGACTGGATGTTTCGTCACTCTCTCATCAACGACATCGTCAAGGTACCCAAGCGAGGGGCACGAGGGGTTGGGGGAGGTGTCTGAGGGATGCCAGCTTCACTATGTCCATCTGTCCCAGGG
>NW_009226566.1:1008-1476 GCF_000690835.1 Fulmarus glacialis | reverse complement strand
AGCCGCTTCGTGCTGAAGATCACCGACTATGGGCTGGCCAGCTTCCGCTCACCCTGCGACGGCGAGGACACGCACGCCCTCTACGCCAGTGAGTGCCCACCGCTGGGGGCCGGGGGACTAGGGGGATGGGGTGGCCTTGCCTCACCACCCCATGGCTGTGTCCCACCAGAGAAGCTGTGGACGGCGCCAGAGCTGCTGCAGAAGGGGCGTCTGCCCACCCCGGGCATGCAGAAAGCCGACGTCTACAGCTTTGGCATCATCGTGCAGGAGGTCGCCCTGCGCAACGGCCCCTTCTACATTGAGGGCATGGATCTGAGCCCCAAAGGTGAGGGTGGGGGGCAGCTGAGGGGTAGTCCCATCCCTGCCGGGGAGGTCTGGTGCTCACTGTTGGCCACCCCCTGGCAGAGATCGTGCAGAAGGTGCGTAACAGCCAGAAGCCCTTCTTCCGCCCCTCCATTGACATCGGGG
>NW_009226566.1:0-588 GCF_000690835.1 Fulmarus glacialis | reverse complement strand
GGCGGTGCTGATGGAGCGCTGCTGGGCGCAGGAGCCGGCCGAGCGCCCCGACTTCAGCCAGATCAAGATCTTCATCCGTAGATTCAACAAGTGGGTGGCTGGCGATTGGGGGACACCTCTTCCCGCGGTGCCAGCTGCCTGCACTCCGGCAGGGAGGGCAGCACCAGCATCCTGGACAACCTGCTGTCGCGCATGGAGCAGTACGCCAACAACCTGGAGAAGCTGGTGGAGGAGCGGACGCAGGCCTACCTGGAGGAGAAACGCAAGGCGGAGAACCTTCTCTACCATTCTGCCCCAGTGAGAGCGGGAGAGACGGGAGCGTGTGGGTCTGGGCGTTGGCATGGGGTCAGTGTGCACCTGCTGCCGTGCAAACATGGGGTCCCTTGCTGGCTCTCCATGCTAGCGTAGGGCAAGGGACGCAGGGGGAACAAGGGGTTTGGGGTGGGAGCCCACCACCATCCCCCCTGTCCTCGCCAGCTCCGTGGCAGAGCAGCTGAAGCGTGGGGAGACGGTGCGGGCCGAGGCTTTCGACAGTGTCACCATCTACTTCAGCGACATCGTGGGCTTCACCGCCCTCTCAGCAGAGAG
>NW_009226565.1:11932-32391 GCF_000690835.1 Fulmarus glacialis | reverse complement strand
GGGGAGCCGGGGTCCCCAAGACCCCGCAGCCCCGGCTGGGAGACGACCGTTATCACCCCCAGATCCGTGAACGCGCCTGTCTGCCGGCACGCAGCGGTGGGAGGCGGATGCAATCCCCGGCGCCGGGCGGTCCGGCGCCCCGCAACGCTGGGTTTGCTCTCGGAAACCCGCTCCCGAGTCACAGGGACAAAGGCAGGGAATAAAGGAAAAATCATTTTCCTAAGTGCTATTTGTTCTGGCACGCTCTGTGGCTCTCCACGCGCTTCTCTCCCACGCGTTTGAGCGTTGCTGCTCACCAGTTGAGAACGACATCCATTCCTGCCAAGCCTTTGGAGCAGTTCTTGGTCTGTAAGAGATCCCGCGGAAACATTGCTTCCTGCTGGCATCAAAGCAGAACATTTGAATGAAGGCCGTACATCCACAAGTTTTAGACTTGTGAAAGCGCATGCCATGATTTTTCTTTTTTAAGCAGAAATTGAATTTGGATTAAAAGGAGCCAGAAAGAGTGCTTTCAAAAGCATCTGAGAGCGGTCTTTGTGCTGCGAGGTACTGACCGGCAGAGCCACTCTCGCACCGCTCAGAGTCCCCTGGAGCACCAGCAATTATAATGATCATCTGCTGCATTGATCATAGCTGATCATTCCCTTGGGTCTGCCACTTAAAATGCTCTTGTATTTATAAGGCACGGGGTAGCACACTAGAATAATGCTGCAACAAGGAAAAGCTGTAATTGTACGCTGGAATAAAGCTCCAGGACAAGTTTATATTGTGTAGTCTGGGATTTCTCTGTTTTCTTTTCCACTCCCTCTTCCCCTGCCTCTTACCTCTGCTGCCCACCACCACACAGCTACTTCAGATTTAAGAACCAAGCAAACCCCATCAGGTGGGTGGTTTTGTTTCTGTGGCCCACCAAAAGCAGCTGATTCCCTCCCTGATAAAAAGATTGTTCAAGGATTAAATAATTTTAAGAGCTTCCATCGGCTCACAATGATCAGGCAAACACCCCAGGACACAGAAACGGAGCAGAAGCCCAGACACGTGGTTTTGCCACAGGTTTTTTTTGCCGCACGGGATACACTCACACCTCCTCCATCCGTTCCGCTCCAGGGCAGAAGGAATAGCTCCAGGACCTCCTAACCCACCCCAGCTGCCCCCAAGTCACGCAGCACAGGCATCGCACACGGAAAAAGCATTTCGTGTGGGGGACTGCTGCTCCATCCGGCTGGCAAGCATTCGGCACGGTCCGATGCCTGCAGGCTGGATTTAGACAGCTCCAGCCTTGAAATAAGAGCCGCTAACTGCCAGGCTATTTAGATACTGAAAGAGTTCACTGGGGAGGTGATGGACTTACCGCTCCCTCAAAGTGAAATAGGAGAGCTTTTAAAAATGTGGTGAAATGCAGCTTTTGGATAAAATACTACAGCGTGCACGTGTGCACGGGGGTAGAGCTAGCGGTGGGTGCAGCTTCTGGCACCGGCATACGTGAGTTATAGCTCCTCTTCACCCCCCTCGGCTCCCCATCCGGCATGCTCGGCTCTCAGGATCAGGATCTACCAAGGAAAGCAGAGCTCTTCATAGGGGTTTTGTCCTTCCTCTGCCTGGCCAAAAATTAGCTTAAATGCTCCCCATTACTATGCAGACTTGGGGCACAGGGTTGCTTTGGTCTGTCTTGTTCTTTCCTTGCCACGTGCAAGACTTCAGTCTCCTGAGGAGTGAGACAGTTTGCTGAACTTAGAGGGCTCAAGAAAGGACGAGAAGGTAAAATGCACTTGATTGTGACACATAGGCAGAAGCGAGGCACACATCCCCCAGAGACGACTGGCCCAGATAATGTACTTTCTACCGCACCGAGGTGGTGGAAGTGGGGATCTTTAGGTAAGGTGTAAATGCAGTGGAGGTTCATCTCCACTCTCCTTCCCTCATTTTGTGACCTGAACAGCAACTGATGAAGCTTGGAGGTTTTATAACTCAAGCCCTTACTACAGGTCTTGCAAAAAATCCAGAACAGGAATCAAGACATACATTAGCCCCTGAATAAATTCCCCATGACAGCTACAAGTTTCACACCACACCGCAAAGCTCTCGAGGTCCAAGCTCTAATGGCCACCTTAGAGGAAAATGGTCCCCTGAACCTTCATGCTACTAAATTTAGCTCAGATGAGATTTTCGTAACTTTTTAAGGGACTCGATCAGAGCAACTGTGCTGACAGCAAGAGGGAATTAAGTTCTTATGGCATATACAAGGGTCTTGAATGCTGGCATGCCGGAGCCATGCAGAAAGCCACATCGCAGCTGAAGTAGAGCCCCATCTTTTGTTTAATTGGCAATCTGTGCCCATAACCAGCTGCTCCTATTATTGAGACACAATAAAGACAGAAATCCTCAAAAATCCCTTGTATTCAGAAATTCAAGCTGGCATGTTATAACCCCTTTGGATTTCTCCAAACCACAGGCCCAAGGAATTCAAGGCTGCGCACTCACATGTATTTACACATGCCTTGCCTAAAAATGTGAAAAACACATCATAAAAGAACTTATTTTTAAGCATCTGCCCTCAAACTTATGTCAGCGCAAGGAGGATCAGCTGTCGGACTGCCAGCCCCAGCAGACAAACTGGCTCCCGAAATTGCCTTCCCCGTCTTCGCAGCCAGGCCCAGTCTGGGATTTTGCTTTGCTGAAGACACATTTCTATTGGTGTCTGCCCATTTCAAGGCTTTCACACGTATTTCTTTATCCGACCACTGAATGGCAGGCAGGAAAAAAGAGTATCTCCCAAAGCCCACGTCCTGAGCTTCTGCCTCGCCTCCCGTACAGCCACCTCTCCCATTCCCATCTGCATCCGTATCTTCCAGAAGAGAAATCCCTCTTGTGCCATAAGACAACTTCTCATCGAGGTCCATTCCAAGTGGGATTAGAGCCCACAGGAGCCTCTTGGCCATCCTGTGTAGCCGACTGCTATTACAAGAAACCACATTTTCTAATCACGTTGTAATTTATGGAGCTCATTCTTGGGTCTTTACCCGTCGCTCTCCCTGTTGGCAGGTTGCCGCTGAGCCTTACACCTCTGATGGTTTGAAACCTCTTCCAATTTCCTGCCTGAATGCATTCGGAGCCAGTTTATATCTACGTTCTTCTGCCAAAGTTGGAGCTTGAATAACTGCTCTTCCTCCTCTAATGCATAGGGAGTGATCATAACCCTTCGATTTGCTAGGCTGAACAAACCGAACACTTCTAGGCTCCTCAATGAAATAACATTTCCAGTCTCCTTCCAGTTTATACCCCTCTTTCTTGAGCAGAGATGTCATAAATTTTAGCCAGTTTTCCAGATGAATTTTTACCATACCTTATGCAGTGCTATTATAACATTTTTTACATTACCATCTTCATCCCTGGGTTATAAACCTATTCAGAAATATATAATATTTATGGCTGTTGCATAGTCGTGGACCACTTTGTAGTCCTGCACGCTGATGAGCCATAATATAAGGAATTCAGCTCCACTCTCCAACGCAATGTCTGGATCATTATCTGTAAACACTGGACCAATGCTTTTTTTCCTTCAAGGAAAAGTTACTTTTTCTTTAAGTAACCAACATGATTTTCACATAGTTGTCATGTACCACAGAGCAGCTGATGCCTGAATTAATGCCCAGGAATCCAGCAAGATTGTAGGTTTGGGTCGATTCCCCTTTAGATTACACTTAATATTTTAAGCTATGGATCGAAGGGACTTTCCAAATTCTGAAATGACCTTCGGTAACTGCTGAAAACTGATGTCATGTTTGTTGGCCAACTTCCCCCCTGTGAAATCCTGTAAATTGCTGCGTTGAGTGAGACATGAACGCTGTCTCCCAAGAATAGTGAGGTAGGAAGGCTGTCGTCCAAGTATAATAAGAAAACTGCTTTAGTCTTTCAGGGGACCACTTACCTCCTCAGCCCATACGCTGCGTAGAGATTTTAATAAAGTAGAATATTGCAGAAAAAGTTGTTTCATTTCATCTGTTTCATGTCAAAGAAATACGACAGTGAAACAGCGGAAGGCAAAGAAAAATTCACTGCCTGCAAACCTGTATTTTCAGCCCAGCCTGATGGCAGCGTCCTCAGGCGGAGCGGAGCCCACCAGCTGCTCCACGGCAGACATCAGCCCTCCAGAGGCTCCACATCACGTACGCACACCTGACTCATCGACCAGAAAGCCACATGTCTGTCTGCAGCCTTGCACGGCTCCAGCAAGTTGCTGCAGAGGTACCTCCTACCCCCGCGGGAGGCGAGCGGCACCCTCCTGCACCCCGGGGCACCTCCCAGCCCTGCGACACCCCCGGCACGTGGTAACTCCCGGTGAAATTCAGGGTGCTGCTCTTCACCCAGGGACAACCCCCAGCTCTGCACCGTGGCTCTTCCATAGCCCAGAGAAGTCACTCCTTGCTTTTGTCTCCTTAGTGATGGGTGAAAGGTCCTGAAAGGGCTGGCAGACGAGCCACGCTGGAAGGATTTCAGTGCCTGCCTCAGGCTCTGCTTAGGGCTGCTCATCATCTGCACGGTGATTAGAGACAGGTCTGAAGTGGCAAATCTGCTAAGAGGCCCAGCAACACAGACAGAGGAGCGTAATTAGAAAGCGGGCATTCGTACCGAAGAGCGCCGTGACCTCTGCAAGAAACAGATGCTGGAAGAACCTAAAAATACATTAACCTGGGTAATGCATGAGATGTCAGTACCTACCGCCAGAGCTAATGGACTTTTATTTTCTCCTGAGCATCCCAAACTCCCTGACGGCACGCTATTTGTTAAAAAGCATCTGAGGGATCAAAGAAGCATCCAGGTCTTCTGGAATATGTCACCACCATACTGGAAGTGGGTTTCAATTGCTGTCCCTGCCATGCCGTACTCATCAGAGACCATGTCTACCTGGTCAGGTGCCACCTGTCACTAAATATCTGTATTTCCACCCAAAGCTACAGGGACATGGGCCAGGTTGGGCTCCAGAAGCCACCGACACGCCTGGACAGAAGGCGGTGCTGAGAGCAGGTGGCACCAGCTTGGGTAGGATCCTCCAACAGGACTCCCAAAACCCAACTGGTTCATGTCCCCGCAGCATGAAGGACCAGCAGAGCTACTTCAGGACGATCTGCACCTCTCCATACATCGTGCCTCGTACCTCCTGGGAGGCACAAAGGGAGCCTCTGACATAAGGAAGGTGACGGAAAACAAGGCTGCTGCCTGTTTTGCATGGTTGGATGGCACCAAATGAAACACACGGCGCTGCGGAGTTTCAAGCAAGCACTGAGCAAGGCTTGTAAAGACAAGAAGAAAGAAAAAAAAAACCCCACCAAACAACTGGATTTTCTCTAATCAGACAGATAATATTTACAGCCTACGGGTGGTGCCAAAATATTTCAGGAAATGCCTAAGCCCTTCTGAATAAAAGCTCAGGAAAACACAGTATTTAAGGACAGCAACTACAACAGTAAGAATGAAAGCTTTCCGCCCTCTCCCAGCCTCCTTACACAGTTTAAAATGATTGCCATAGCAATTATCAAGGCTAAGCTCATTTTGCAATCTCCTCTGCAAATTAAGTTCTGAGTTGAACATGTAAAAGATCAGCATAAAAACCAAACGAATCATGTAAACTGCAAGGAGCAGAAATCAATGCGTGCTCCGCACAGGCAGCATGCTGAGGTCTAATCCATCCCGCTCAATTCCTGTACCGAGAGACACGAACTTCATTTGAGCAATTCCTTTCAGTAAGGCACAAACATCATGCTTGAAAAACCCAACCCCAGAGACTTTGGCCCATTTTTCAGAGTCATCTACCAGCTTTGACTGCCTGCCCCGGACTTACCGCAGAGCAGAGTGGTCCAGGAGGGCAGAACACGAGCACCGAGTCCCCGGGGAACACTGGAGTCCCACCACCTTTTTTTTCCCATGGAACAGTAGTAGGTATGTCTGTATCTGTTCCCTTGCACAACCGCAACAAACCCCATCCTGAAGGTATTTTGTTTCCCCCCTCTCAATTACCAATTACATCTACAGATGCAGAAAACCACAAATCCTGCAAGGATCGCATCTCTATTTTGTTTCATTTGTGCATTCAGACCAGACCTGTCTCTGCAAGTCTCTATAGCGCACCCAGAAACAGCCACATGCAACAAGTGCTCGCACCCCTAGAAGAAAAATCAGGGCAACTATTTCCAAAGATCAGAAATAAATTCTTTTAATATGCTAACTGGGTGGCGTCACCATTACCTGCTCGGGCTTCAGGCCGGGGGGGACCCACGCGTACTCTTCCAAGGCACAGCCCGAGTCGTCGTCAGAAGTCGAATTCCTCTGGAAGTCAAACATCAGCTTTGTGACCGTCTTCTCCATCTCCAGAGGCATCACTGTTACGATGTGCTCTTCTTGGGAGCACTTACAGTGAAGGCAAATCTTCCTGCAAGGTGAGGAGAGAGGAAAAAGAGGAGATGCGCCGGTGAGTTGCACTTTAAATAAGAAAGCAAAGCGATTCCTGCCAGTCGCTGGCCTGCAGATACGAAACTCAACCCTTCGTTATGCTCAGGCACTTTCTAACGCAGGATTTGTCTCTCTTACAAGGAGGAAATAAAAGTCCGTATTTGCTGTAACAACACTTGGCAATCAAGCTGAATCAGACTGCCCAGTGTTTGGGGATATGTAATTGCTTATCCCTTTACAGCACCGCGAGGAGTATTTCCAGGGGCCAGCACAGGCAAGGGCCACGCGCCTGCCTGGTGCGGCTCGGCATGCCAGCCGGTAATTGCAGAGCAGTTACTGAATTTAGGACAGCTGAGCACTTGGCTAATACAGAAAATGGTGGATTGACTGGGAAACTGTGAATGACAAGTCCCTTTAGCATGCTGATAGCATAAATTTGCTTATTAAAGTAGCATAAAAATTGATTATAGTCTGAACATATAAAGCTAAATTAAATTAAGGGAGGCTACAAAAACTACAGTCACACTACAACGGCATCTTAACCGCCCGGCTCGACGGCACGTGCCGCGGCTCAGCGGCACACCAGCTCACACGCTGCACGAGAGCCGGACGGTGGTGGGGGGGAAAAGCACAAGAACTAAAAGAACAGCCCACAGGTTGCAATTTAACAGCCATTAGCTTAATTCACTGCAAATATCACTCCTCAGAATTTGTTCTAAGGGTCTGTTCCTGCAGCTGGTGGTCTGTGGGAGATTTTCTTCATGGGCTTGAACCTGAACGTTTATCTGCAGGGGTGCTAGGACATCACACCCCTTCACCAGGAGTAAGAGCGAAGGACTAAGCTGGCTGAAAACATCCCCCAGCCCCATAAAAAGAGGTTAAAGGAATGCTGATAAATTGGTTTCTATTTCTGAAAATGCAATGCTCTTCCACAATATGGGTCAATGATATCTATTTTAAAGTAACCACGCAGGATTCTGAATTAATTTGCGCTAATGAAATGCCACTGACTTCTGAAGAATGAGATATGGTTTCACTTGGGCAGCAGAAGGGAGACATCTCAGAAATAATAAGGTGCCACACAAAAGACAAGGGAAAAGTTACTGTTGCCATTGAAGGTTTCTCTGCTATAAGGCAAAGCAAAGAAATTCAGAGGGCAGCAACAGTTAAACATCGGGGGCTGTAATTTTCAAACACCTTTCCTCCTTTTTCACCATTGCGTACAAGCCAGCTAAGCATACCAGCGCTCAGATCCAGATTCGACTCTAAATTTCCACTTGGCCATTACAGCACAAAAAATGCACTCTAGCAAAAGTCAAGAGGCTCCGTTAAGTCAAGCCAGGGAGATTTGCCAGATTTTCCCATTTCCTGCCTTTCATCAGATCTAAACCACACAGCGACCCCCCCGCACCCCCGGCGTCTGGTTTGCGTCCAGTCGGAGAGTCTCGGCATCGCCTCCGGCTGTTACCTTAAAAAATAATCAAGGCACCATTTCATGTGAATACTTTAATTAATCAGCTACCGTGGAAGGGCGCTCTGCCTCAGCAAAGCCGCCGGTTTCTTTGCCGTTTCCATCTCCTTTCACAATATGATTAGAAGCAGCTCAATATGCAACAAGATGCTAAGAATAATTAATAGCTCCAGAGCCCCGGATTCGGCATTGGAGGCAGTTACTCTGACGGAGTTTAGGAATTCTTAGCCAAATCTTAATTTTCAGGATATCGATCACAAGCTTCAAAGGGAGACACACCCAACAGTCCATGCTCAGACAGCAGCAATGCGAGGAGCACGAGCGCTGCAATGGGGAAAAAGCCAGCCCGCGTGTTTCTGCCCTCCTCTCCGCTCCAGACACATCCCCTCCAGGAGATGGAGGATGGCAGGGGAGTGTCAGAGGTCTTGGCTTTTAATAAATGAAATATATCAGGCCATCGTGAGGACTTTAAATAATGGGGTCGAAGAGTTACTAAGTGAGATGTATGCTCAATTAGACCCCAGAGGTCACTCCACGCGACCGCCATCCTGCAGCTCTCACCATGTATGGCCAGGAGTGGGAGGACCGGGTTGGGAAGCTGATTTACACCCACCCTCACTCCTGCCCCGTCCCAGGCAAGCGGGTACTGCCGACGGGTGGCTTCACCTGGTCAGAAAAGCAAAGGATGAAAAGGGCACAGATAGCCTGTCTACTCATCAGTGATGTCCCCGGGCCAGGACAACGGGCTCCGTAAAAACTTTGCACCATTAAAAACTGAGCATCTCCAGGCACGGGGTTTCTGCCACCTCCCTGGGCAAACTGTACAAACTTCAAAATCTTGCCCCTGAGATATTCAGTTCTCTTCCTTTCCCCTCATTAAAAGCAGAAGATTAACAGCTTTAATTACAATTATTTTCTTTACATTAGGATATGTTGTTCCATGGGAACAATACTCAGTGTCCTAGGAGTGTCTTTCCACTCCTATGATATGGTTTCCATGACTTCTTCACATAGGTCTCACTTACTCAACTTTATTTTATCGTCTTCCAGCTCGCTATAATTAAAAATAATTCCCCGTAGTAAAAACTTAATATAAAAATGTACATTTCAAATGTGAGATGAAATTGAAAAAGCAGTATCCCCCCACCGCACTCAAAGCAGCGCAGCACGAAGGGAGACGATGCACGTGCCAGCGCTCGACCGCACGCACGATGACCGGAGCCACAGTGAGCCGTGGGTGCCGATGCTACGGCGGAAAGCTGGTGGGTGTTGGAGACGAGCGGGGCCACAGCCGGCAGCCCGCCTGGCTGTTTTTTTTAAGGGGGGAAGACCAGCAGAGCCGGGAGACGCTCAGCGCATCGGCGTGCCGCATACCTTATCATAGAAAGGGTGCCGCAGCCCAGGCGGAGCGGCACGTCCCGCAAAGCGAAACCCGTTAGCTTGGCCCTGGCCAGACACAAGCCTCACCTAACCACCACCAAAGCTTCATCAACCATGACTTCTGCTGCCTGGGCAGCCAAGGAGACCCACACAACTTGAGAAGAGCGCGGGCAGGTTTTATTTTTTAAGCAAGGAGAAACTAAGGCAAATCACTCTCTGGAAATCCCGTCTTCATTCCTGAGCCTTTCCGTCTTGCAGACCCAGAGAAGGGTCTGCAAGCTCATCTCAGGGAAGTACTTGCCCTGGTGATTAAGAGAGGTCTCCAGCATTGGGGGGAACACAGGGCTGGAGATATTCTGGTGCTGTTGCTAAACCTGGGGACATCCTGGAGCATCACTTGACTCCAGGAGCTGAGGGCTGGCAAGGAGAAACCCAGTGGCGTTGTGTTTCCCAACAAAGCAAGGAGAGCTGACAGCACGACCAGCTTCAGGCACAGAGGGTAAATAAAAGAGCCGTTAAGCAGCAGTAGCGTGTGAACGGGGAGGAAAGAAGAGAGGGAACCGGCCAGCAGCCATGCTGCTGCGGGAGGGAGCACCCAGCAGGGCTGCTCGGCAGGGAGCCGTGCACGGAGCTGCCCTGCAGCGGGGCCAGGACGGCGGGAAGCAAATGGGGAGAAAAAGAACATTTCCTGGTGTCAGATTTAGCTGGAAAGGAGCCTGCCTTGAATTGACTTCACATGGTACAGAGCAGCAACAGCTCAAAAACAGATTGAAAAATTTGCTCTACTCAAGGCCAGCGCTTCATGTGATGAAGTTACAAGATGGATGTACTTTGTTTTGCAACGGCTGCTTGTACGTGGTGCTCTTGGCACGGCGGCCAGTCCTCTCCTCAGGAGGCTTTAACCCCCATCCCCGGTTACATCCCCGCCCATCCGCTGGTGCAGGGGGACGGTGCAAACTGGATCCACCACCCCACGCCAGCCCTCTTCTCTCTACGGACAAAACCAGGCATACAAGGGGAATCTGAAGCAAACAGGGCCCAACACACCAAGTAGAGAACCTGGTTCCCGAGTCCCTCTCGCTTGGGATGCAGAAGCACGCTTCCAGCCCAGGTCCACCTACGTACAGCTCGACATGAGCCCAATTGACCTGTGAGGTCTCTGGGACGAGGCAGTCTCTTGTTGTACACAGCGGGTAGCAATTTTTTAGCAAAGCCCAGCCTCTGCCATCGCTGGAGCCTCCCGCAGCCCTTTCATCACAGCAATGGCACCGACAAGAAGTTAAACCACGCTGAAAACACTAGTGCTGTGCAAGAGGCTCTGGAGAGAGCTGCGAGCGTGCCCCCAGCTTTCTGAAGAGAGCCAAGGTCTCCCTGCTGTGAAAAACCAGCAACGGCTCCAAACTGGGAAAGCACAAGCAGAGCAAAAAAGCCAGAGAAGAGGGACCGGGGGCAGCCTGAAGCCAAGGCAAAGTGGGTCCTTGCAAATGGTCTGTAGCTCCAGCGAAGGAGCCGGCCAAGCTGGGGGGCCTGGGGCAGCGCAGGCAGGACCGGACTCCCCTGGGGCTGTGAGGGCAGCAGACCCCTGCCTGCAGGAGAAGCTCCTGGCCGCGGGCATCTTCTCTTCCAGCTGCAGACCTAAAGCAGCAACCACCACCAAAGGAAAGCCTGCCCGGGCTGGGCAACGTGGCTATTTTAAGAAAGGGCAGCGCAAGATCCCAACCCCTCCTAGCAGCACCAAGAATGAAGGCAGAGTTTAAAATCGTGGCAGAAATGTTAAAATTCCTCTCGGACAAAGAAGGAGCTTGGCAAACAGCCCTTATCACCCCTCCCCAGCGCTGCTTATCTCTGCTTCTCACTTGTTTCTTCTGGGATGCAAATAAATGGGCTGTATCAGGGAGCAGTTTTTTAATGCTAGGAGCACGAATGCCATGGCCTGCGCCGGGCCACGCGATGCCTCTGCTGCGCTCCGTAATAAAGGATTTGCATGCATTGTGCACACATTAACATACAAGATTGGGAATCCCTCAAAAAACAATCGTCTGCTCAGCTCGGATGGGATGTGTAAAAGCAAAGGGGCAATTCCCTTTCCGCTCAGCTTACGACATATACAGAAGCCTGATTTTTTTCCAGCATCGTGCCATCATTCTGATTGCAATGAGGCTTTTGGGTCAGTCATCAGTCAGTAAATCACAAGACTTCTTGGAAATGGGAGAGGCTGACGATTTGGGGCAGCTCATGTGACCCCTGAGCCTCTTAACAAGGGCGTCTTAATATCCCTGCCTGTTATCTCCTCCCCTCATTTGAGAGCTAATGAGGCATCTTCCCACCCTGAGCGAGCTCCAGCTACACAGACCCATTTCTCCAGACCCCACAAGCAAGGCAAACATTTATCTAAACTGAAAAATTAACATAGTCCTTCACTGCCATAGGGAGAGCCCGGCGGCTCTTCGCCAGTATGGGCACCACTCTCCCATTTCACAAATGGGGAAGCTGAGGCACGGCAGTACCCACAGGCAGCACCCAGCCGTGGCTTCCCCATCGACTCCCTGAACATCAGCTGCATCAGAGGAGCCCCAGGCTTTTGTGCTCAAAACAGACAGTTGGAGCTGAAGCTCTGCCTCCATCTCCAACTTCTCTAACACCGTATTTTGAACCAAACGCTCACAGTAGCCCAACTGGCTGCTGCCCACAGCCCCGGGTCCATGGACCTCAGCGACAAAGCGGCATCTCTCTGGACAAAACACTTCTGCGACTTCACAGCTCTTCCAGAGTCACTTCAGCTGGGAAAAAAACCTATCAGCGGGAATGAATTGCAAAGACCTTGTGCTACCTGGGCTGAAAAGGAAGCTTAGTGAAAGGTTTTATCTGCCAAACTGGGGTGCAGGAGGCTAAAGGAGGTGAATTAGACATGGGCATTTACAATAGCAGCAATTCGAAGTCTGAGGACAAGGTGCCCTTTGTGGCCTGCAAGGACGGCCGAGAGAGGACAACGCTCACTTGACCCGAGATGCTGTAGGAACAGTTGGCTTAAAAGATCAACATCAGGTGGTAGGAACAGAGCAGGTAGCACCGGAATGCCAAGAAGCTAAGGAAGAGAGAATAATCCAGCAACCAAGCTACTCCTATAGATGCAACTCCCCCCAGTCTCAGTGGCCATAGGGGAGCATGTATAGCTGCAGATCTCCGGAAAGGTCTGCAGTAGGTGGGGAAACACCGAGAGGATGGAAGAGTTGCAAGTCAGACTCTTCTCCATCTTCCCTTCTCTACCCACTTGATGTGCTCGAAGCAAGTCAGGTTTTCAGTGTTTCTTTATTTTGAATCCCCTCTGACCTCCACAGTGCCAACAGCAGCAATTGCAAAGGCATCCAGGGTGGCGTTGAAGCTTTTATTACAAACCCCATTTCCACTCCTGGAAAAATTCTCCTCTCTGGCTGAAGTTGTCCATGCTTGGTCTCAGGCTGGAGACTAATTTTATTTTTAAGACTCTAAAAATCCTTTACCATCGCAAGAGTTATTCTTGCTTAATTAAAAAAAAGAAGAAAAAAAAGAAGAAAAAAAAGAACTATCCTCAATATTGCCAGCTGCAGCCAAATATGAGCAAAAGCAGTCCCTGAGGATTTTCCAGTTGGTCTGCCTTCCCGGTGAATCAGAACCATCAATCCAAGAAGCGGGTGGAACATCTGCCTGTGGGTCCCCACCGCCCTGTCCCCAAACCACTGCTTCCCTGCGGCACGGGCCGGGGCAGCCTCCAGGCTGCTTCCAATTTTGCTGTCTATGGTCTTGGGCACCACGTGGCAGACAACAACCGTCAGCGCACAAGGCTGTGCTCCTCCCAGATGAGACCAAGAAATTAGGACAAAACACAACACAATGCACAAAAACCCAAATCCCTCACCTGGGCTGCCTTGGTGCCCTCTTAGGCAAACAAGAAACCAACACCACAGCCTAAAACCGTGGCCAGACCTCTCAGCAACACCCCAGGATGAATTCAAACATGACCAACCTTTCCAACCTGTGGCTAAATCACACTGGGGGAGCTGGGGTGCATCACAGGTCATTTTGGGGAGCCCAGGTGCACCCCAGCGCTCTGCAGCGAACACTGCAGAACGCCATTCAGGCTCCAGTTTCTCCTCGTGAGCTGGGTAAGAGCCCCAGGGTGTTTAAAAACCCTCCTGACCTGAACCACTCTGCCAGGCTGCTCCTGTGAGCTGCAACCCCTGACACGAACCATGAAAATTCTGATGCATAAAAATGAGATGGTTAAATTAAGGGATATTAATAACTCAGCAGACCTCAGAAGAACCCTTTGTTTGGAGCTCTCAAGATGTTTTGCAGAAGACGCAATTTTTCTTTTTTTTTTGCCATAGTAGTTAGACAGAGGTGGGCAAAATGCCTTACCCATGTGAGCTGCAGATCAAGCAAGGGGGAGAGAGAGAAGAGGAAAAATAAGGTGCCGTGAGCCCCAGCCTGTTGCCCAGCCATGCTACCAGGAGAAAAGGTGTCCAACAGGCTGCTCTGTCACATCCAAGACGATGGAGGCAGCCTGCCAGCTCACAGGCTTACCACTCATCTCAACATATTTATGTTAGAGGGTTTTTTTTCCCCCCCTTAAAGGTTCAGCTCTTAGCATACAGAAACAATAACAACCACATATTTTTCCCCGGTCATGGAGAAGAAATGCAAACAACTAGTTTCCAAGTTGAAGAGAAGAACAGGCTCAATAACAGCGATAACAACCCCGAAGCTGGTGGGCAAACAATGCTGAAGCCCATCTCATGATTTTGGAAGGCAGGGGGAGCCATAGGACGGGCAGACCCAGGAGCCGTGGACACCCAAGAGGGGTTTGGTGTCCCCCGTGGCAGGACAACCCCAACCCCAAGGCCCCGAGAGCCCAGCGGGGCCCCTGGCCGGCAGGGACGGAGCAGGGGTGGCAGCGGAGGGCGCAGGCAGCAGCAGGACCCTCGCCAAACTCTCCCCCTGGGCTGAGTTCAGCAGCCCTCCCCACCCAAGAGCCAACGTGCTGCAAAGCCCCCGTCCTACCCCATGGGTTAGTTATCTTGTCAGATTTTAATTATACCATTCGGTGGCTTTTCAGCCCAACGAGGTGCAGAGCTGTACCGCAGGGGGTTTCTTTCTGCTGCTTAACTGAAAGAAGAAAATCGCCTCCAAGCCTGGGGTTCTAGCAAGATTTAGGCTCTCCCTCTGGAATCAAAACCAGGTCTCCACAAAGAAGCCTGTCTCCTTTCAGCATGCGGGTCCTCACTGTCTTCTCAAGTTTGCATAACCCTGGTCTCTTCACAGGCACTATTTACCTTCCTGCCCCTCTTTTTCCCCCACCCTCTTCCAGGCTGGCAGCCCATCTCTCCAGCACCCGTCTCGGACAGACGGGCTAAGCTGAGCGGGTTCCCAGCGATCTGCCCCGGGGCTGCAAGTGCTATTTTAAGGGACTTCACCAGTTTGCGTTTGCAGCATGACAAGCAGAAACCACGGGAAGCAGTAAACATGCTGCAATTCCAGCATCTTCCAGGCCGTACATCCTAAAGGAAAAAAACTGGCTGATAGGCAAAATGCTCAGAAGCAGGATGAGCTAGGCTGAAAATTGTAATTATTTCAAAAGTTAAGGCTTAGACGGCATCCCCTGAGACAGGCAATACCGACCCGCTTGTGACAGCAATCACTGCCAGCCTGATCTGTGTATGTGCCAGCTAAGACCGAGCAAGTCTGCCAACAGCAAGTGTGCAAGGCTGGGTCATTTTGTTAAGCTGAATCTGGCTGGTAAAAAACATGCAGTGGGAGAAGATTAAAATACGAAGCAAAATATAATCTTGTTAGCTGCAGATAGTTTTACTTTACAAATCTTTATCGCAGGCTCAAGCCGGCACCCTTATAAATACAACGCAGTGATGTGAGACAAGTAAGTGCTCCCACAGTAGGTGAAATAATCGCTGAATAAAAATAAGTCAGATAAGTTACAAGATAAGAGAGCTAAAACTGAAAGGATGACACTGCATCTGGTGCGAATAATCATTCTGGCATTACTCTGTCCAGCGCTAATCCTCAACGGCTCGAAAAGATTCAATCAGTGTTTAGCACCGCCAAGGAATCATGACTACAAAACAAAGAGTAACTGGATTAAAATCCTTCTACGGTCACAGGTCACGTCTGTGTCACATCTGCTTAAACTGTTCCTTCAAGGAACAAGAAAAAAAGGAAATTTGACTTGAAAAGATTGCACTGAAAAACATAACCCCCAGGTTGCAGTTCTAGGTTGGTTTATAGTTAGGCATTCTGGCATGAAAAAGAAGGATGTAGAAAGATTATTACTTTAAAACTCTCTATCCTCAGGAAGGCAAAACCACCACAATAAACATCTGAACAGTAATGTCCTCATCCACAACACCAGCCTGCATGCAGTCTGCTCAGAAAATGCCCAGAGAACCCAGGCTTCCAGAAGCTGCATTCACCAGAGCAATAAAACTAACACTGAGAGACGAGGATTTTTTAATACTTATTCATATTTAGCGCCAGCTGAGCCTTCTTGATTATTTTTAAAATGAAAAATCCATTACGGTGGCATCAGCGTTTCTCCCCGACTTCCTGCAGCTGCAGAAACGCAATTTAACAATTAACCTTTTACATCCATAAACAACGAGAACAGCAAAGGCTGAGAAAAAAGCGCAGCCCCCTCGTAGATCACCACCAACAGCACACTGAGCAAAGTTAGCAGGCAGCTACGTGCATCCACAGAATGCTGCTTATTCCTCCTCCTCCTCCTCACTACTTTCCATCCCTCCTAAAAATCCACGACAACTTTGAAGTTGTTGGCAGAAGGCAGCTTCTTACCTGTTCCCACCAACGACGGCAGCGACAGCGCAGGAGGAAAAAACCCAGCGGGTTGCTCAGCCGTCCTACTTGTGCCAGTCGCCTTTGGGCTGGCGGCTGCTCCCAGGACCAGCCCGAGCACCGCAGTGCCATAAAGCACCCCGCGCTCTCCCGGCGCAGCCCACCGCCCCGACGCGCGCAGCCAGCGGCTGCCGCCCGAGCGGCCGCGGGCTGCCGCCAGACGGGCTTTTGTCGGAGCCTTTCAGAGGAGGCACGCACCCACCGCGGCACGTCTCCGAAAGAAACCTGCTGTGGAAAAACGTGCCATTCCTGCCCCGCGTCTTAAGCTTTCACTTAAATTGCCTGGCTCCAGCTCCGGAGGGTGCCCCCCATCTCCGCTCCCAATCCAAATGAATCCAGCAGCTCCCCCCTCAACCTGCCTTTCACTAAATGACCCTTGGAGGTGGCAAGAGGATGTCCAATTTGCTCTCCGAGCGCAAGGCATTAACGAGGAGAGATGCAGCCCGTGGAGAATAATTGTCGGCGCGGGAGCGGCGCGGGGCTCTGCTGTTGGATTGCTCTCCTCTCCTGCATGCTAATGAGCAATGATGTCAGCAAGCCAAAGTCACCGCATCCGGACCGCGCACCGCGGCCCGGCCACCCTCCCTTTTATTTACATGGAAATCAGCCGGCTCTTCGAAATCAATAAATCCTGTAGGCTGCTTAGGGAAAGGGAGAGGAAGAAAAAAAAAAAAAAAAAAAAACCTTTTTTTTCTTCTCGCTGGCCCCACATGTATGCGTTTCAAAGAGTTGGCTCCGCACCAGCAGCCCAAATTGAACGGTGTGAAGACACTAATTATCCTTCCCCAGCTACCATCTTATTTGATGCTGACCGAATCTCAACTTGCTGTCAAACTTAAGGCACCGCTTCTTAGGTACGCGGGCTATTAAAGCAATGTTCTGCTGGCTCTGAGCAACGTATCATTTTTCGCCTGGCTTTCAATGCCCTCTTAATTATTTTCTGCAGTCATTTGCTATGATTCCCCACTGGTTTTTAGACGCAGCATGTTTGTGCACCAGCAGGGCTAAACATTCTGGGAAATACAAGTTATTAGCGTGGCATTTTGGTTACCGCATATTTTAACACATTTTCTTTCATACGGCCCCGAGAGATGCACGACTCGCACCTTTTATGCGTATCTCGGGTGAGTACTGCGAGCCCCAGGAACACGCCACCCCAACGGGGATGCCGAAGCCTCCTTCCCCCGTGTTTCCCTCCCCTCGGAAAAGAAAAGAAAACGCAGAGAAGGAGCGACGCTGCCGAATCTCTTCTGCTGCTCTTAAAGCCCCTTGCTTGGGAATTAGGTGGTCACGAATCTCTGCTTCTAGTCAACTGGAGGAGAGCGTACTTCTTAGCTTTTGCATTTGCAAAAAGTGAGTGAAATTCAAAAACCTAGTTTCTGTGGGCTCAGAAAAATACAGAAAGCAAATAAAACTTGCCCAACATGTAGTGCTCTTGTAGCACGCTCCTGACTTTTGGGGCCTGACTCGGGATTTCGGAGCTCTTGATTTTGGCAATATTAGCTTACAATGTTTACAGAACACAGAAAGATGCAGAAACTACAGCTGCGAGTCTTTCTGCAGTCTCAAATGCCTTAAATTATTATTAAGGCTCATAAAGTAGGTTTTGTTATATGGAATTACACTCAAAAACTCCAGGGCGAGATCTTCAGCTGGGACAAACCAGTCCAGCTCCCCCTCGGAGCCGCCCCAACTTACCCCGGCCAAGCGGGATGGACCGAGGACGTGCAGAGACCTCATCTGGCCCAGACAACTTCAGACAAAAGAAAACATTCAGGGCCGTTGATGAAATATTTGAGCATTTACAGTTCCTTTTTTTTTTTTTTTTTAAGTTATTTTTCTTCCCTCTTTTTTTTTTAAATTAATTCTGCAGCTGCAAGTCCAAGAGTTGAGCACTGATCCTGTTACCGCATCCAGCCAGGTCGAACCTCCCTTCCATGGAGGAAGGAGCAGCATCACCTCCACTTCTGCTGGGGACAGCCGCAGCGCCGAGGAGGGTCCCCTCCAACTCCTCCAACTATACAGAGCAACAGAACTTGTAGGAAAAAACTCCTCTGACCCTTCAGCTTCCTAAACTGGCACATTTTGCCCCTTCCAGCTTGCACCAGCAGGCTGTCAGCTCGCCTCACTATGGTTAATGTGCCATGGCCCCAAGATGATGTATTTTTCCTCTTAAATTCGGAACATGTTAATTACAATACAAAGGAAATGAGACAAAACTGAATTGGGCAAAAGCAAGTAAAGAAGCCTGCTTATAAAACGATAATGTTGAGCAGAAATGCTGTAGAGCAGAAATTACCCGTGTTTCCTGTAACAATCTTCCCTAGAAATGTATAGCTAAAACACGCAGCAGTGACGAGGGGCTACAATCAGCACAACGAGTATGTACCGCTCCGCACGGCAGGTCCTACAGGCGCTAATTTTCACCGAACACATGAGTAAAATGCCTGACTTTATCTGCATTAACTTTCAAGGAGCAAAGGCCCTTTAGCTATAAACACTTGGGAGCAAAGTGCCGCCAGCCGGCCGCGCGCTCGGGAGAAAGGCTGGCAGGGCACAAGCCCGAGTGTCCAACCCCACTTCTTGCACGACGTGCTCTGTGTAACTCCATCTACAGCAGCTTCGATCACCCAGCACCAGCCTGACATGATCCCACCACAGGGTGGGTGGCGGTGTAAATCCCACGCAACCAAGCATCCTACAGCAAAGGTGAGTTCTGCTTGGCTGTCTTGGCCAACTGGATCATCCCCAAGAAAGGGATCATACCAGAAATCGCAAACTTTTAAGTATAAGTTGATCCACAAAGATAAAATGGGAGTGAGAATCATGAACTGATGTAAAAGATCGTTAAGATCGCTTACAACGCTTATAACATCTCAGCTGCGTGGCTAGCTATGAGCAGAAGAGCTTTGTGTCTCCAAACAGCATGTATAATCGTCATCACTCCTGGCAGACCTCTTGTTCCAATACTTGCAAACCTAAATATCCACAAAATCCAATGAACAGGCTCTTCTGAAACAAGAAATCAGATTAGAAGCTGCCACATTTGGACACACAACTGTCTTAGGAAAGTGGAAATGAGCCTTCCTGCTTTGAAAGCTGCCGGTTCGTTGGCAATTGCTCCGTATTACCGTTACCTACTGCAAGGCTTGTGAAAAGGTCACGTGTTGGAATAACTCCAGAAGGCACACAAGATTTCTTGACGGATTCTGCACATTACTCAGGTGAAATGGGTGTTTCATTAAGCAGCAAGAAGAATACCGAGCCGGTGGAGCACATTATCAAAGGTCACGTGAAGGACTTGCACCATTACAAGGATGGATGCTGACAAGTGCCAGCAATGAAGCAAACGACCAGAAGTAAAACCTTAGCTACTGAAATAAAGATCAAAAGCAGGAAGCCCCCGCTTAGGTGCAGAGGTGTGAGATGGACAGCTCTGCTTGTAAGTGTAGCCACATCTTTCTGCCCTTTCCTGCAAGTTTTAAAGACAAAGACCCAAACCCAGTCAGTCAACTTTAAACTTTCTGCCATTTGCACAAACTCATTCCTACGGCTAATTTAACAAATCTTTGTAAGAGCCCACGTTTCATAAATGCTGTATTTTATCACCTTGGTGTATCGATCAGCTGTCAATCAATAGGGCTCCTCTCCCGAGGACAACGAGCTACACGGCATGGCCACGCGCAGCGACAGCAGACTGGTGTCCTCAAGGTCACCGGGCTATTAACCTGATGAATGTCAGATCAAGTTGCCTTTCTGAATTATTTAGTGAGCATCCTCTGCTGCAGCTTGCCAGGGCAGTATACAGCACGGCTACCTTGGGATGTCACAGAGGCTCCAGCCTCCTCTGCCCCGAAATGCTGCCCACGGGGACAAAGGCTGTCCCCTGCACCGCGCGCACCACGCGCCTGTCCGGGATCGGTGGGATGGCAGGTCCCCCCCATCACCGAGCCCGTCCTGGCTCACAGCAACAGGCACAGTAACAGATTACTTTCCCATGGCTCTTTCTACCCACAGAAATGCAGAATCGGATACTCACAGTGGTTTTTTTCCCCCTCCGTTCCCATGCTCGCCCCTGTAATTTGCAGAGAAATCTCCGCGCACCGAGCCAGCGCTCCCGCCCCGGTGCCAGGACGGGCTGTGCCCAGCGCGGTCCCCGGGCTGGGGGACAGCCGGAGCTGCGCTCCCACGGCCACGGGGCAGCGATAAGCAGCAGAACGAGCGGCTGGGGGGGGGCACGCCTTGGCAACCACGGGGG